>NW_010563965.1:43015-123689 GCF_000687285.1 Phaethon lepturus | reverse complement strand
CAGGAAGTGTGCTCAGGGCTTCCAGCCCTCTTGTATCGCAGGAGCCCACAAAGTCCAAGAGAGCTAGCTCTTGGGCTCCTTCAGGTCTTCTCTCCTGCCTGGAGAGCCGCAGAAACTTTTCAAAATGGCTGAAATAAGATTTAACTACTCTTTAATTTTCCTGAGTAAAATTTTTTTAATTCCTCTTCACTGTGAAATTTTATTTTCCATGTCAGTTTAGGATGGTGCCACTGGCAAACTCCACTTACTGTGAAGTAAGAAATGTAGATCCTTGGTCATCTGTACTCTGGCCCAATGTAATTTCAGATAGCAGCTAAAAGCCAAAACTGGCTTCTTTGCAATTCCAGTAAAAATGCTTCTGTTTTGTAATGCTGTAATATTATTACCAAGCCCTTTAGCACAAAAAGTAAATCTTTTAGCACCTCATATTGATACATATTGACATTTCCATTTTCTATAGCCCATTTTAGGAAAAAGTATACTGTAGCATCTGTGGCTATTTCTTGTGAAAATACCTAAATGTCACATACTCAGAGTTCTTAATACACATGATGTTTTGACAAAATTGAATAAATGGTATATAAGGCTGCAAAGTGCTATTACCTCATAAAACATCAGTGAATGGAACAGTAGAAATCTTTATCAACTATTTTTGAAGTCATAAAATGAAAAACTCCTATCATTGTTTGTACTTTCTTGACCTAAAAAGGTAGACAACCAGCCAATAACGAAAGCCCCAAACCTTAGGGTGTGACTCTGTCCTACTGCCAAGACTATTGCATTGGTCAGGTATTCCCCCCTGCACATTGAGGTTTTGATTTTTCCATCTTTTTGTATGCTTTATAGTCTCACAGTTAGTGAGTCTAGCATATCAGTCTTAGCATACCCTAACATTTCCACTGAAAATTAATTAATTGGTCTTTATGTAGGCACAAAACTTGTTATAATCCAGTTGAGAACAAGTGTAAAGCTGACAGGGTGTGAAGAAAAAAAAAAAAAAATGGAACTTTTCATTATGTGCAGTTATTTCACTAGGTGGTTGGTGCAAAATACAGATTGAAAAATGTTTTTCCTAATATCTCTTTTATCTTCTTGTGCTTTCCTGGGTGCCTAGCGTCAACGATGGTTGGTATATCATATTTTAATAATGGTATTTAAAGCGTTTACAATTGAAGTATGCATGTGTTTGTGTCTGGTGTTTTTATTTTTATGTATATGTATGCATATATATATAAACTTTTAAGATTTATATTTTATAAAATGTATATTTTGTATACAACTCTTAAGTCAGGGCCATTTTTATTTTTAGGGACCTACGATTTTTAAAGTAGGGGCAAGCTGATTTCAGTTTTCTTTAGTCTGTCTTAGTTGCTAATACTAAACCTTCATTTTCATTGCTGTTTCTTTTCCATGTGTACTAGTGAAATCTCCAGTTCTCATTATTGAATTGTCATTAGTGAAATGACTTAAGCAAAACCTGTGATACATAGATTTTTGTGTTAGTACAATCACATTTGTGCACGTATTTTTATTTGGAAATAATTCTTTTAAAACTTGCAATGAGCAGAAGATAGCTGTGCTAGAAGTTAATGGTTGTTAGATACAGAGCCTGTAAGCAGGAAGGTGAAATGGACACTACAGAAGGTAGAAGCACAGAACATGTAATGTGCTCTGGGCAATCTCATGTTAAGAAACACGGAAGAAAAGTGTAGGCTTCTTTCCTCCTCTGGAATGCAAAGTGAAGGAATCTGTTATCTTCACATTATGAAAGTACAGTCTGAGTTTCAGTAAATAGGTATTCCATTAAATATACAAAGGCATGTTGTTTACGAACACATCTAATAGCTCAAAATATAAATTTATTCTGCAAGGGTATTACCCTACACTTAGATAGCAGCTTATCCTACACTCAGAGTGGCAAGCAAGCTGCCTCGGTGCCAGGCAGTGACAGCCTGATTGGAGCAGCTCAGCCCCAACTCTCTTACCCTGTTTCTTGTGTAGAGCAATGTCAGATGCCTCAGCAAAGGTGCCCCAGTCTGCAGAAAAGCTGACTCGGCATATGTGTGCATTGGAAGGTGATGCATAAGCAAAGTGGGAGAGGAAAGCACAACAGAAGAGGTGTTGGGGAATAAACTCTTTAGTGGTGCTTTTTCTTTGTGTGTGATATTCTGAACTTAATGAGATCAGATAAAGTTCCCTGACCTCTGCGGGAACACTTTTGTACTTAAACTTCAGTGAGGATCCAAATTTCACACCTAAGCTCTTTCTGTTCCATTTCTCAGTTAAATCTCTGTTGATCTTTCTGGAGAGCTCAAAACTCAAGCGTGCTGAGATGTGACTCTTATAGCTCAGGCCTCTCTCTGATGGCTATCCAACCTCCTGTTTCCCCCACCCTTATGCTGAAAGATATTTTCATCTTCTCTAGTTTGACTGTATCCAGACATTAATAAAATGAATCTATTTTCCCAGAAATCTTGCAGTGAGGGGAAGTTTTCCTGGATCATGAATCATAGCAGCAACAGCTGCTATAATTTATTAAAATCTCAAGGTAGTTAATACCATAATGCTTCCAGGAGCTGCAAGCCATTCTCCCTGCGTGCCCTGAAGCAGTCAGTAGGCTTGACATCTTTCCATTTGAAATAAGTTATGCTCACCCCTCTAAATTACTTCCCAGAGATGTGTAAGTTTATCATTGGTTCATTGGCTTTGGGCTGACTTAAGCTCATCAACTGAAGTTGCTGTGAAGTGGTAAGTGAGTTAATATCAGAGCCATAAGGTTGACTTTGGTAAATTTATCTTCTGATAAAATGGAAGCTCTTTGTCTTTTACTGTTTACTGCCTTTAACCAGAATAGTTCATGTCTTTTTGTCATAGCCACAAAAGAAGTGGGAGTTTTGGAAGAGAGGTTGGTTTCAGGTTACTTTTTTGAGTGAAAACAAGCTTTGCTCTTCTCTCTAGGAAACCTATCGTATCCTTTAGTACAATACCATAATTTTTCTGGGTAACTTACGATGTTCAGCCCTTGAGTTAAATCACCTTGGAAGTAAAAAAGTTTCTTGACATTGTCATTTTGGGGATATGAGCACAGAAGCAAGGCACAGTATAGATGCACACTTTATAGCCCTTCCTGTTCCCCCTCCTGTCCAGTAACAGAGGATGGCCTTTTTCTGCATTCCCTGAAAATCAGCAGATTTGATTTTCTGACTACATGAGGAGTTACGGTTTTCTGAACCTTTGAAGTACAGGAAGCCATAGCACATGTGTTTTTTAATGAACAGGCAAGTGTGTTATGCTAAGAACACATGTTATTAGAAACTGAAATGTCTTGACTTTCACAAAGCAAAATTTTTTAAACACTGTGCATTAGAATTAATGATGCATTTTTGAGAGAGAGAGTATGTAATGCATACCAAGTGCTGACTACATGTGTCATTTTTAAAGAAAAAAATATTCTGCCCAACACATTAATTGATTTTATTAGAAAAAGATAAAAACAAATCATA
The DNA here is from genome assembly GCF_000687285.1 of Phaethon lepturus. Taxonomy (NCBI): domain Eukaryota; kingdom Metazoa; phylum Chordata; class Aves; order Phaethontiformes; family Phaethontidae; genus Phaethon; species Phaethon lepturus. The sequence continues at coordinate 120,186 of NW_010563965.1, read as the reverse complement.
ATTTATAATCTACTCAGTCATTCCAACTGATGTCATTATTATTGCAGCTGCAAATGCTGGGGTTTGGAGTGGAGAGTCCAAAGTAGGTATATGCTGTATGATGGATACTGTAATAATCATACAGCAGCTTCAAGTAAGAGCTGAGAGATGTATGCAGTTTGGATGTATGTATGAACTGTATTCCTGAAAGCAGACATAAAGCAGTAAGTGTTCTGCATTGCTGAGAGAACTACAGCATAGGATACTTAAACTACTGTCTGCGTTAATCACAGTTCAACTGTGTCTAGACATAAAGGAGACTCTTTTCTTAAAAACTTGTCTCCCGCAGCTTGATTGACTACAGTTGACTGGATTATTTTTTTTTTTTTAATATCATGTATTTGCCAAAGTATAATTTTGGAGATTCCAAAAATCATTTAAGAATTTGAGTTAATTTGCAAAACTTGTGGGATTAAGAATAGAGATGGCCATGGAAGATCTGAAGTCTGTGCTTTCCTCATCTTTAGCAATTTGATTGCAGTCACTTTGCCAGAGAGAGTGCTGGACTAGGATGTTCTGACTTTTTTTTCCCTTTTGAGGGCTGCTTTTAGTGGGAATATTGGTCAAGACGATACAGCTTTCTTCGGTTTATATTCTTACACACTTCTCCTCCTCCACTTAAATGTTCATGAAGAAAAAAAGCTGGTTTGACATTCTTTCAGAGTCTGAAAAATGCCCAGGTGATTATCTAGATAGCCTTGATGTCCTCTTTGTGGTGTTTTTTGACCCTGTGGTTGCCATGAAAGTTTGGTCCTACTAGTAACTGTAGTATCTGATGTTGAAATGTCATGTTTCCGTTATAGACAGCTATGTGCACGATTCATTTTTAAGCATGCAGGTGTTAATTCTGCAGTTCCTGGCACTGTAGTAGCAAGTTTTACTTCCTTATCAGTTCTGCCTGTAATAGCAACTGGGTTCTCAGGTATGCAGCTAATAGCACCTGGGAACTGCATCACTGTTTTCTTTCAGAACAGAAAATAGTTCACTATGCTAATAAAGGGTAAAAGACTTTTTAATAACTATGGTAAATATAGTGCAGCAGTCTCTTAACAGATTAACATTGATCACATTGCAAATATGTGAAGATGTGATTGTTTTAAAAACAAAATATTGCGGACAGCTTAAAAGATGAGGAGGACTAAATGGCGGGAGGAAAATGGTCTGGAGTGAAAGGAAAAGTTGAGGAGACCACTGTTCTTCAAGGAAGTAGAAATAGTTCAAAGTAAAGTTATAGCAAATGCAAGGTAAGTGATAAGTGACAAAATATCAGTTAGTATGGAATAAAACAAAAACTTTAAAACCCCACTTGATCAACATAGGAGCAGTGAGATGTGTGTGTTTCCAAAATGCACAATCTGATTTGCTCTTAGCTAGCCAGAAAAAGGGCATTGGAAGTACAGCTACGTAAGACACCAACAAACTGTGCTTAAATGTATAGAAGAAAGATAAGAGCACGCAGGATATGCATGGGATGCATGTTCGGTCATAGGGCTGGTACAGCTCCGAACAGGATTGCTAGGAATGAAGCTGGTTGTCCCTGTTAAACCAGTTGGTGTAGCTTTTCTACTATTGCAGCATACTCAGGTTGAAACACAAACTATCCCTTTTACAACGTCAAAACTAGAAGCAGCCTTTAAATACTTTAAAATATTAGCATTTCAGAGACACTGTAACTGAGGGGTTTACAATTTAATAGGCTAGACTGTAGGACTAAGGCTCTGAATTCTCTGTCTGTGTAAGCAGTCCTCCTTTGACTGTAGTTACATCAATTAATAGTATCCTTTAGGTAAATGAACAATGTGTGTTTATAACAGGATGTGTTTGACTTTGAACTCCAGATACTGTTCACTTGAAATATCTTTTGCATTGAATGTTCTTCCTGTTAGCGCTCTGAAAAATACAGAGTGGGGAGGGGGGAAAGTCAAATATGCCAGTGGCTTTGGCAGCACCATGTCACCCAGGTAAAGCAAACTGGGTGGCACAGTTGGAGAATGTTTACACCAGAGTACTGCTACTGGCTCATCATTTCATAATATGCCTTTATGAAAATTCAAATTTTACTTTGAAAGTCTCAGATCATTTCGTAACCATTGCCAGGAAGTTTATTCTATTTCTCAGCATTACTCTTCTAATGGCAGTAGCTTGTGGGGTTATTAAATATTCATACATGCATAAAATTCTAGCCCATGGTTTAAATTGGTTTGAATTGGGATTTATCTTTTAAAACCACACGGTTTGCTCTTGAGGTACTGCTGTGCATTATGAGAAAAGGCTTGAGTTTATGTCTAATCCCAATACAGATTGCTTTACAAAAAGATTCATTTTGTTTACAAGATGTTAGCTTCATGAAAATACATATTATTGATTTCATAGCATACGGTTGGCATTCTCTAAGTGGACTGTATGTTAAAACAACACTGAACTGAACGTTGTGACAGCTGCCACTGGAGTTTATGTTCTCATGGTGTTTCTATCCAGAGCCCTTGTGTCCAATTGCTTATAGCTTTACAGTACTTTCACCTGACAGACTGAAATTTTCTGGACTCAAAGGTGACTTTTCTCTTTGAAGGTCAAGGCACAATTACTCAGCTTCTTTTAAAGCAAAAAGAGAAATGAAAACAAGAGCACCTTCCCTGCACCGAAAGTGCTGCTGTTATTTTAGAACTGGTGCAAGCTAAGTACATTTTATAAGCCAAACGCGGGTACTTGTAGAATGAATTTCTTTACAATAGAGGAGGTGGTAGCATCTGGCTTAGAACCGTTTTTGTGTTTCTACTAGTAAAACTAACATGAGTAAAAAGAGGACCTTTGGTCCAAACTTTTAAAGAAATTCTTGGCACTTTCTGAAGACGGTTGTCTTTTATTTCACTGAGTTACATGCCTTCGAAATGCACAGTTAATTTGCAGTAGAGCAAGTATGATTTTATTTGCCTTCTTGGTGAAGCTCAGATGGCAGTAGGCGGTAATGCATACACCTGCCAATTTAACTGCACGGGGAGCGATTCAGAACAAACCTCTGAGATGTGGTTGAGTACTATATTTTTTGTTGGATTACTTCTAAGATAACGAATTACTGAATGTAGGAGACAGCTGGTACTAGTAACAATGTCTGGGACTTACCTGAATCTTTAAAGTGTAGTTATAATAAACTTTTTGCTCATATAGCCCTAATCTTTCCTGCTTATAAATCATGTTGAATTTTACTCGGGAACAACACCGTCCAAGTCAAGCTTGTTTGTTTTTCTATCAATCTATGTATATGAATAGTCAATATTTTTATTCTATAATATTGTCTTCATTTTATAGCCATTTTTTATTTCTTTTGTTGTACTTCCTTTTACAAGTTAACCACTAAGACTTACAAAAAATTGGCTGACCAAATAATGTAAAATGTCATGAATTCACTCTGAAGTGTCGTTGTGGTTTATCTACCTAAAGATAAGCTCAAATATAGATGATTTTAGAAAGAGAGCTTAATCTTCCAGAAATCACTTTCCTTTTTATTAACTATGTCTTGTTTCATTGCAGGAGGGGTTCAAAATGGGATTAACTCTTGAAGGCACAGTATTTTGTCTTGACCCACTAGACAGCAGGTGCTGATGCTGAGAAACTAAATGTGAAATTCCTACGCAGTGTTGTTTTTAATTCTGAACACGCATATTATCCATGTGCCAAAAATTGCTTTTTTCAACATGTAAACTCTTGTGAGGTTTGCTTCTGTAAAAATCCAACTTAGTTCCAGTCTTTCCCTGTACAAATGTAAAAAGTTGTATTTGTTTATGAAAATGAATTAAATTACGCTGTTGTGTTTCTTTCTCTCACATTTTGGCCCGAGTTTACTGTGCTTTAGGACTATTAGCCTGGAGAAGTTCTTCAGAAAGCTCACACATACCTCTCCCTGTTTGCAGATGTGCAGGCATTATTTTTACATAATACTTTACTTGGCAGCATTTTGAAATTATGCTTTTAAGCCATTATTTAATATTCAAGCAGTAAAATGATTAATATCTAGTACAAAAAGTTCAAATTGCAGTGAAAAGGCAGAAAATACTAACCATTAATATATGCTTAAAAGGTAAATCTGGATGCCATGTAATTGATTTCCATTACTGTGTGTGGTTGCTATGCTGTATATATGTTATTAGTTTATAAAATCCAGAAGGTTTTTAGGTCCTTAATTAATGTTTTAGAAACTAACAAATTGTTAGTATGCTAATTAGGGTTTCATGAGCATAGAAGAACTGCTAAATTGCAGAATGGACAAAGTAACCTTTGTTTTGATATTTTAGAGCTGAACTGTAAAGTGTGTAATTTGGAATTCATTACATGATGACCATAACTTGAAAGAAGATTATGGTTTTGCATTTACTTAGGAATGTACGTAATTTTGTGTATAAGCAGGCACTCTGTTTAATGGGTTTAATGCTGTAAGTTACTTTCAACACCTGACTGTTCACAGTCAGGCTCTGTTGAGTAGTTTTTTCACTGTCTGCTTAAATGTTATTATGTCTTACTATAACTTTGAAGTTTGCTACAAGAATTCAATATAATTTAGTAAGTCCTTCATATCCACTGGTTGTTCATGTTACAGAAATAACTGCATACCAAAATTTTCAGCTGCTAGTGAGTTGAATGCTGACCTGTCTATGCATACTCTGCATTAATCTTTAACATAAGCAATAAAATACCATCCTAAGCCTATCTCAGAAAATGATTATCGTTAGTGTTTTGATGCCCAAACTCCACAGTAGGTAAATTAAAAAAAACTTCTAAAAACTCTAGCATTTTCCCCTCAAAACATACAGATGTGCGGGGCGGGGGGCGGAATTGTCTTTATTTTTTATTTTCTTTCCTTTTTGATGAGAGGTTTTTTGGTGATACTTACGGTTTTGTCTTTAGCGGCTTCAGTTTACACCAAAACTCCATTTTGCAAATTTGTCATCACCTTTATATCTTTACACCTTGCTCAACAAAGTACTTCTGCATAGACTTTTGAAGTCCACTGAAAAGAATGGGATTACTCCTTTGAGTCTGCCATATGCACAGGTACCTTGCTGAATGGGGGCCTTGATGTCCTACATTATGTTAGTCTTCCTCTCTCCTACTCTGTGTTCAACATTCATATAGAGTATTATATATAAATATATATATTAAGAATATATAAAATCACTAACAAATAGAATAGTATATGTTTCATAAAGAAAAGTGTTTATAATTTTGTTTGTCATATAGTATTTTGGAATTTGTATAATGAGGATGTTTAGTAGCCATAGCAATGGCCTTTTTTAACAAATAGAATTTGTATTTTTATTGTACTTTAAAAAGCTTTACATAATAAGCATCTATTTAGTGGTCATTTATTATCAATGGTAACACTAAGATAATACTTGCACATTTTAAGAAACCTTTTTCGTTACTGATTTTTATGATAGTTGACTGCAAAATGGCATGGTTAAATATTACATGACTGGTCAATCCATACAAAAAGACCTAAATCAACACAACTGTGCATTTTTAATGAAAAGGTTATGTGATTCAGTTGGAAACTGTATTTCTATGTAATCTAAAATGTCTGTTTAATTTTGCTGAAAATAAATGTTTTTAAATAAATTGCATCCTAGCACACAATGTTCATTCAGTAAAATGCCCAGTGGAAGGGAGGGTGGGGAGGTGCTTAAATGTTGGGCAGGACCTGCCACAAAGATTGGCAGTGCTGAAATGTGTCAAAGTCACCTTGTATGTTGGAAAGAATCTGATCTCAGCCAGTGTAGAGTAACAGCCAACATTTGACCTTTATTTTGAGTTTGGTCTAATCTGTAATCAGCAGAGAAAAATCTTGTTCCATATGTAGCTGCCTAATACTAGTAATTAGGGAGTAACTCTCTCCACAGTGCTTCATGGATTTAATTGGCTCTTTTCATTGCCTTTTTTTTTTTTTTTTTTAATACTTGGCTTCTCAATATACTTAGCTACTAAATGACCCTAATGGTTATTTAAGGAGTAAAGGATGTAAGTGAAGTCTTTCTGGATCCTGGAAGCCAACTTCTGTATAAACAGGTGTGTTAATGGGATAGGCTGCTGCATATGGTGTTGAAGCTTTGAGAAGAGAATCCATACAAAAATATTTAAACAAACACAACAGTGCATTTTTAATGAAACAGTTGTGATTAATTGTTTACTTAAACATCTGGTAATTACTTCCATTGCAAAATTTCTCTTCAATCTAATACTCAAAACCCATCTAACCTCTTCCATTTTTGGCAGTGGGGCTTGAACAGTTTAGGGGTGTGGATGCTGTCAGGGCTAGCAAGTAAGGGGTATGTGTAATCTCCTATGAGTTACAAACACAAGCTATTCTTTCTCAGAACACATCTCCATGTTCCCACTTCTATCACTGTTCTTTTACAGATACTGCAATAACATCGTCTGCTAAATCTTCAGGCTATTACTTTAAAAATACATATTTGAGAGCAGTACAAGGAGCGTAGGTGATTGCTTTTGCTCTGTGTAGAGTAAATGGGAGTGCTGCTGCTGCTCAGAACAGAATTTTGTCTGTGGAAGCTGTCTCGTTACAAATTCCTACTCTTTCAATTATTTATTAAAAGCATAGTCTCTAAGCTTTCTAAAATTAAAAAAAAAAAAGGCTTGATAACTGGTTTGGACTGAGAATACAAAGCGATTCTGCTAACTGTGTGGTCATAGGCAATTCACTTGACAGAAGCCTGTAAACAGAGAGTAATGTCATCTGCTGGGTTAGAGATACAGTGCTAAACGAGTCGTGAACAAGACTTGGGACTCTTAAATTTGCCCTCCAACAAAAATAAAAGAAAATACCAGTGCAACTGGGCGCTACCAGAATTGTCCAGCCTTTTTTCCTTCTTTTGGATATCTTTTCTTCCCTCCCTCTTTTTTTTTTCCTGAAACTTTAAACTTCAGTGATCACACTACTGATCATGCTAACTGTGACTCTGTCACTTTGTGGTTATGTAGTACTAGGCTTCAGTTCCACTTGTCAGCTGCCCAGCTACTGCGCTGGCGTCTCATACCAAGGTGTTAACACCTAGAAGCAAGATTCCTCACTTTCGATTCCTTTTTTTTGTATGATATGGACTGTTTTCCTGCCTGCTTATTACACCATACCTGAGTAACTGAGGTGCACAGGCTAGAGGAGTTCTTAAGTCAAATAAGCTGATGGATGGTGAGTTTGTGTGTTTTCTCTTTTTAACCGTTGATAAATTACTGAGCATCACTGCAGGGTGTTCTTGGCTTAACCCATTGTCTTCACTTCAGATGGGTTTGTAAGTGGCTGTCCTTTGTCCTTCCGTGTGACAGATGTGATTTGCACTAAACATGTAATTGATCAGATCATTCAAATTGGCAAGGATCAAATCCTTCATGTGACAAAAGGCATTGTATTTCATTTTGGCTTCACTTATGGAAAGGAAGAAAGGAAGAAGAAAATTCTCACACTTGCAGAAGTAAGCATGGTTGTGTAATCCCAGAGGTCATTGAGCATGCTAAGGAATGGGGCTGGCTTTGAGACTTCGTTATGATGATTATTTTTCAATTTGTGGAAGTAAACATGGTCTCATTCTCAGCGAGCAATTCTGCTTCACAAAAAGAGTCCCTTCCGCAAAGGAAGCAAGTGCCACTGCCTGAGAAACAGAGCTCCTATTTTCATTATATCCTGTCCATCACTAGCGATTGTCACCTTTTGGACACCATCTTAAGAAATGTGTTAATAATTGCAGGCAAGCTCTCAACTTTCTCAGCTTGACACTTTAGGGTTTTAATTTTTATTTTTTTTAATTCAGGATGCAGAAGTTCACACTTTAAAAAAAAATGACAAAATCTCCATAACTGGCCATATGTTTTAAAATGCAACCAAAAATGCCTGCTAGTAGGCGTTCTGTAAGCGTCAGCTAAAAGACAGCAAGTAAGCTTTGGTACATAATTAGCTTGTTTTTTTCCTCCTCTTAAGACATTCTTAATGAGAGACTGAGACATATGTTGCATTGTCAGCTGGTGAAAAGTACATAGTAGCTCTCATGAACGAAACAGAACAGGATTTCAAATTGTCATTTTGCTTAGTTATTTCAGAATGGTAGGCAACATTTTGTCAAAATGAAAGTCTGACATTTTTAATATATGCAGCCTTCTCGAGATGCTTCAACATTCAGTGAGTGTCAGTGCGTAGATTAAAGAAACTGCACATTTATTTATTCACCAGATGAAAACACTTCCTGGAACTGCAACACTTTCAGTGGATTTCATGGACTGCATACATAATATTTGTGTGTGATGGGGTAACCGTTTCTGAACATATGAATATGCAATTTAGCTGTTGTGTTTAAGAAATTTCTTGGGAGTCTAATTTAGATACAGGATAAAAGAACCTGCAAGTTTAGTCTCCTGCAGTGAATTCTGGAATGGATTGAACCTATTTTAAGACTCAGATGAATGACAGCAATGAAAATCAGTATATTTGAGCTTTTGGAGTCTTTTCATTTCCACTATTTATTTCAGCAAACGTGTGCCTTGCAACAAAGAATAAGGAAGGCAGTATGGAAGAAAATTACAGAGGAAAAAATGTCATCAATTTAGTAATGTTGAATTTTTTTGTGAGACTTAACTGATTTGGTAACTTCTCTCATTCTGCCCCATCGCTTTTTATGCCTATCTGAGGATTGCACGAGGGCTGCCTAGAAGCAGATTTCCCATATTTGCAGTCCAAGAGAACTGCTGTTGGAGCTGTTTGAGCTAGCTGGAAGCAATGAATGTTTTTCCTACCCCCTGTAGCCTGATTACACAGAGCAGGTAGCTCACGGTGAGCCTCTCCCAAGATGCCTGCTTGCCACAACCTCCAGTTTCCATCCATTTATTCCAATTTCTGGTAGTTTGTACTGTAACAAAGATATAGCTAAGTTGTTTAGCTGATGAAGGTTTCCAGAAGGAGAGTCTTCTGTACTAAACCATTGCAAAAGTGCTTTAGCTAATTGTCCTTACTCCCATATTGACTGGAAAGCATGACAAAAAGAATAATGGTCATGCATATTTTCTAAATGCCTATCAATAAATTGTTTATATAAATTAATCTCCTTATGATAAGAGCTTTCCCAAAACAGGAGTCTCGGAACAGACCCTTAAGAATTTTCATCAGTGCTGTTTCCTTTGCCGCTTCATCCTACACACAAGCTTTTCTGGTTAAAAAGGAAATTTTCTGGCAACTCAGAAAATCTATTCAACTGAGCATTTGAAAAACCTACTTGGGGCTCTACCACGTGTGGCATTTAATTTGTTGCAAGTTTTATTTCTTATATGATTGTAAACATTTTCTTCAGTAAAAGCCAGATGCTTTTTGAAGCTTCTACACAAAAATTAGAATTGGAATATTTTGAGCATATTTCTCTGAAAATAATTCAATGACTTCTCTAGGAAGCTGTACTGGTTCCCTTTTGAAAACTATTGTGCATTTGAAATATTGTGGTGTTCAGTTTTTGCATTTTGGTTTTTTTAAAAGGAACGTCTTTTTTTTCAAATAAAGTGATCCTTGACACTGTGGAAAGACTCTGAGAAAATACTTAGCCTGTGTGCTATGTTGGGATAAGAGTCTGATGAACATACGGTTCTTGGTGGGGAAAACAAGAGCAAATCCTTTTTGAAGGGCCTTGATAGACTGTAAAAACCTGTTTTTTCATGTTCATTATTAATTTTAGGGTATGTTAGGACAATATTATCATGGACTTACATACTTTGCTGATTTTTTATAGTGGAAGAGAGCTATTGTAATGGCAGATTAAAGTCACCTACAGTTTAAACAATGCAGGAATGGGTTCCCCATGTTTTTACAACGTTATATGTATTAGAATACTATGAAGAAGCCAGAATAGATCTGAACTTCTGAAACACTTCAACTCTCAAACAACGTTCAAATAATGACAAGATCATATGTAATTTGTGATGGATAAACCTGGGATGGAAAATGAGCAATTACATCTGGAAAAAAAAAGAGTTTTCGAGATCAGTGAGAGTTAATGAGAAATTTTACATGAGAATGAAAATTTTCTATGGGATTTTTTGTCTGACTGGGCTTAGCCATTATTTATGTAGCTTTAATTGCTGATGAGACATACTGCTTCTGAGAAGCAAAAAATTAAACAATTAAAACGCCTGACGCTGTTTCCAGATTATCAATAGAAGTGTGTAATGATCAAAAGTTTTAATCTTGATTTTCCAAGTTGTCTGTATGTTTTCTCATCCTTAAGGTTCTGAGTCTATACTAAAAATCTCTCCTCCAGGGTGTTTCAGGATTGTTGGCATTCACTCTGTGCATTTTGATAGTACCTGTAGCTTGCCATAATATTTAATACACATTGTAAAAAGATTAGACAAGGCTATAATCTGTGTCATCACAATTGGATACTGTCGCAACATCGCAATGGATTGATGTATGAAACTGAAGTAATATCATGCTGTAGAGGTTCCATTATTTAAGAGCCCTTTAAAGATGCACAGATTTTAAAAGAAGCAAGTGTTATTTAAAAGTCAGAAATATGTGACTAGACCTAAGTAAGCAAGATAAATTGCCTCTTGGCACTATAATAAATAAACCAGTAACCCCACCAAAGCCACATGAGTTATATAGCTGTAATGAATTTGCTTGAAACTTAGGAAAAGAGAGGCTTGTTTCTCAGGACCACAGATTCAGTCTGTCACAGACCTCCCTGGTTAAAACAGTGAATGCCAAAGGGGAAAAAAAAAAATCCTACATGCTACTCTAAACAATATTTGACTCCAATCCAATGTATTGCTGTTGATCAGTTTAATTCAAGGTTGAACTAGAAAACATGATCATCACAAGCAGTAACGCAGACTGTGTACTGAGTCAGAGCAACTATTTAGAAATAATAGCATTACTTGTAAAAGGCATTCTCCACTGAAAAAGTGTAAAAGAAGATCAACTCTGTTATGGCTTTAGCAGTCTTCTCATAAAGTATTTATGGAGAGATCATCCTGATTCTTAGTGTGTTCATAAGCAAACTTTATGGTCGCAAAGGATACTGGGAAGCAATGATAAAGGCAGTGTAAAATGAGAAGACTAATGTAAGTGAGAATATCAACAGGGAAAACCGGACTTTGCATGACAACATAGACCACAGAAAATGCTCACGTGATGTTTAACTGCTCTGAAAAGATAAATTTTGAGCATCTGTGAACTTATAACTCATTCAGAAAATGCTACTGAGCAATATCTATCAAGCGTTTAAATACTACTCTATCACTGGTAGGTTTCATTTTTCAGAAAAAAACGTCACAAACTGTTTAGAATATCTTGTGACATTTATTTATTGATGTATTCACATTAGAACTGGAAAGCTGGTATCTATTGCTGTACACATGGCATTGTGGGGTATAAAGACAGTAATGGGCAAACGAGGATGCTGAATGCTTTTTCTACAGAGACTGAGGCTTCCAGACGTAGCTCTGGAGTCAGGAGGGGATTTTTGGGTGGTTAAATGGGGAGGTGCTTTGTACACCGCAATTTCTGGATGAGAATACAGATTGCCAGAGCTGACGGAAATCTCCATCAGGATTTCAAGCACAATGCAAGTAAGTGCAGGCCGATGTCGAAGGCGTTCCAGACACTGGCCCCTCCCTCAGCTGTTATAAAGCAGAGAGCATTTAAAACTTTCTTTTTCTCATCCAAGAGTAAACCCATGGGAAAAGGTACCTTCAGATACATTCCAGCAGAATTTAGATTAAGTAGGGAGACATTCTGACTCCCCATATTCAATTAAAAAGCAAAAAGCCAGTAAGAGAGGCATAGCTTAATGGCATATATAAAAAATGCATTACCTCTATGTTTATAAGTGCAAGTTTTTGAAGCTTAGAGTAGTTATTTGCATATAGAACATTGCAGCTTCTACTTGCTTGAATACTGCTTATTTTTATTATAATTGCTTGGAATTTATGAATTAATTTTCATCTTTTCACAACTGTAATTTTCCTAGAGTGCCTTCTGGAAAAGTGTGAACTATGCAGGCTATCTATATTTCAATATTCAGACATATCTTGTCTAGAAATAATGGCAAGACACCCTTTCTTTCTTAAAACATAAAAACCAGTCATCTTCCTAGGAATCACAAATTGCATGTTGATGTTTCTAAGGGTAAGCAAGCCTACCAAGGAAAGTTGGAAAAAATATTGTGGTTGGCCCCAAGAAGCATATTGCCTTCCAGGAATGATGAATTAGTTAGTAATCTACAGCTCTGTGTGTCCTTTTGGTTGTGTTTTTTTTTCCACACCTTATGCAATGGCATCACACGGCTGGAGTATTGCCTGAAAATGATCCCGCATTACACGCTTGGACAGTAGCACTTGTGGCTGCTTTCCAGGGGAACAGCGTTTTAAGCACGGGCTAGGGGGGAGCTTGTACCTATTTAGGTGCAGGCGTACACAGAAGTAAGTTCTGTGCATACTGAGACCTGCTGAAAAGCAGGGACAATTCGAGGTTTCTGAAGTTTTGCAGACTGCTTGAAGAGCCCTTCTCCACTTTTTCCCACCCAAGATGCCAGAAGCAGTAACTTCCAGTGCTGAGATCACCTGTGCAGGTTGACTACAAATACATTTCCAGTTGGGAGACTGGGACAGGACAGTAAAAACTGGCAGATGGTGTCACTGCAAAACTACAACTTGATGCAGCCACCTCTGAAACTGTTAGTACAGCATGTTTTGAATACTGCACAATATGCTAAGACATTTTTTCCCCTCCTCTCTCTTCTGTAGTCCATGTCTCTAACTCTCCTTTAGTGCAAGTTGCTTCTTAGTGCAATGTTGCTGCCACCTTGTAGTCTATCTTTTTTTATCCAGCCAGCTGTTGACTGTTAGTTCTATTCTGCTGTTATAGTTTATGTCCTAACAATGCATAATGAATATATGCCAGGAAAACATTGCTAAATTTATAAAGCAGGAAAAGAGAACAGCACCATACCTTTGTTTCATAAAAGTAATTTCTGACCAAAATTCTCATGTGCTGTTCTGGGATTGTCTTCTACATACTAGCTTTTCAAAGCTGATCTGTTAGTGCAAGTGTGTGTTTACCCTCCAGCTGCACTGCTGTGTTGGACGTTTCCCAGTTTCCTTACCGTTGTTGGTGTCGTCGGATAAAGTCAGAAAAAAGCTTCTGCCTCTTTTTCTATCTCTTAGTGTCATTGGACAACGGCAGGCCGTTCCTTTATCTTCATATTTATCTGCATACCCAGGTGTAGACATAAATAAACTGTATCTATTTATATTGTTCCACCACTGCGATCCTTATTCCTTTAAACTAAACATCAGAAGTTCAGGGTAAGGGCATTAAAGGCCCTCTGCGGTGGAGTCAAATTCCAGGAGGCCATACCATCAAGGTGACTCGCCCTGGGCTTCTGGCATCACAGCTGTTTCTGTACACCTTGAGGGCAGCTGTGGGGTACGGCCTCTGGACTTGTCTGTTCAGGTGACCCTCTGGTGCTCAGCATGTCCGTGTCCAGCAGCGGGCAAGCCAAGCTGCATCTGCCTTTACAGCCATCAGCGTAGCAACGGTCTCCTGCTTCCAGTCCTGTTACTCAGCAATGTGCATATATATGCATATATGTAACGGGATAAACATGTCTGTTGCAGCCATCAACTCTGTGCTGTTCTGCAAAGCCATCTGTCCTCTGCTGTACCTTAAGCAAGTCAGGCAGGTGGAGAAGGTCACCTCCCGCAAGGTGTTGCGAGGTAGAGATTGCCATTGCTATAGCGGTTCACGAGACCCAAATATGCAGGAGGAGTTGTGTGGCCCAGCAGGCCCTTCTTGCACTAGCTCCATGAAGTTGGTGACTGGTATAGTTGAAGCTGTTGGGGACAGTGAGGAGCCATTCCAGTCAGAGTGGGAACAGGAGGACAAGGCAGCCCAGGAATCCCAGCCCTGGCTGCCCTCATTGGCGTACCAATTGAAATACCTTACGTGCTAGGATGTCTTGTGTACACTGATGGGCGTCTGTACCCCACCCTGAACTTAATAAGCCTTTGATGTGTCAGCTCTGGATTCTTCCTTACTCTTTCAGCTCCTCTCTTCCTCGCCCCAGCACTCCCTGTGCAGGCACCAAAATCGTGCTTATTTGGACCGTAAGTATTTAAAACCTCATGAAAGGCAGACTAGATACTTCTTAGGAATCGGTCCCAGCGTCCCATTAAAGTCTGTCTGGAACTACTTTCTTTGTGTGGCTGCCATCGTGGTCCTCAGCAGTTCATTTGGTGAGGAGATGCTGGTTGAGGCCAAGCCAAATGTACTCTTGATTTCCACAGTGCTCTCTGAGGTACAGTCTGTGGCTATAGCAGATTAAATGCACACGGAAAAGTGAATTGCTGCCCCACAGGCTTGGCTGCCTTGACTATCTGAACTCTGCCACCCACACAATTCTCCGGGACCAGTATTACTGTTAATATTTTCATCCTCCTGTTGTATGGCTGAAGGCCCGTGTGCCATTTGTTAGGAATTCCAAAAAATGGATAAAAGGCAGTGCGTCCTCCAAATGTGCACATTAACTCAGGATAAGACCACTCATCTAAGCAGACTGTAAAGCTTCCAGGTTCATCTCCACCACTGACTGATGGACTAATTCCTAAATGGGCCCATGCCTCTGGCTGTCAGTGTTAGCTGTCTCAAGTCCTGAGAGCTCCAAGGCGCAGTTGGGATCCTGTGCGAGAGATTTCCTTGATGGTTGGAGAAAGCTCATCAAGCAACAATGAAAAGGCAGGCTCTTAGAAGGTGCTTGTGGTCAAAGTCCTCCCACAAACTTCTTTCTTCTTCAACTGCATTATTAAGTAGCTTTTCTTCTGAGTTCTTGCCAGTGTGGCCAGGGGCTTTCCTGACTTCTGCTGCAGGTAAAATACTCTTTGGTCAGAGATGGTTCTGGTGGAGAGAAGGGGGGGGGTTGTACTGCAGCCCAGCCTGTGGGAACTCTAGGATGCAGCCCGTCCATGCAGGGACTGCCAAAGCCTTTGGCTGGGCCGGGCCAGGTTATGACAGCTTTATCAGTTTCCTTTGGAAGCAGTGGCCGGAGCTGGTGTCTGGAAAGTCTGGCTGGGCAAACAAGGATAAGCACAAAGGCTGCTGGGAGAGAAAGTTTGGGTTGGGAACAAAAATGAGAAGCTTTCATGTTAGCAGCCTGTTAGTGTAATTAAAAGGGAGAGGCATGGGAAAGACTTACTATTGAGGACAGTGCAGGGAAAGGCAAGAGAGAAAGCTGTGTAATTCTGTTGTTCAATCACTTTTTCTATCTTGTGTCAGCATTTTTAGCAGCTGCCAGAGAAACAATGAACCACATTTTGTTGTCAGTATATATGTGCACAGGGCATTTATGTTAGACCTTCTGTGACACTGAGGGCATGCTCTTTCACTTCCCAAGTACTTGCTGCCTGACTTTCTATCCAATGATCAATATGTGTGGAACCCATGATAATGCACGGAGAAAGCAGCCCTTCTCCAGTCAGTGTGTGTTTCAGAATCACGGAACGTAATTACTGCTAACAGAAAGAAATTCCTTGGTCAGAGGGATATATATTTATGTTGGTGCGTGGGAGTACACTTTTATGTGATCCTTTCATGGACTATTATAAATTTAATTTAATTGGTATTGTTTCATAATAGCCTTTACTAGCAGAGTATAATAAATTACTGCAAGCTGACAGTGGTTCTCCCTGTGATTGTCCCATGGGTACCCTTAGATACTTGCCAGGTAACACAGGCACTGTCTCCCCCAGGGTTGGCAAACATTGTTCTTCCTCTATAATAATTAGCATAACATATTTCTAATCCTGTCTCTAGGGAATCTAGTTAATTCTTGTCTTCCCCCTCTAGAATAAGGAAAAATGTTTAAGTATAAAGTTCATAATAATATAATTATCTACATTTATATGAAGTCAACCTGCAGTTTGGAAACAAATACGAACCTTTTGCCTTTTTAAGAATAAGGCAAGAGTGGCTTATCAACAAACACATTAAATTCCAGCTCTTGGCTTTAATCATGCGAATATTTATGTATGTGTATGTCTAAATGCTTACACCTTCAAACAAAAAAAACCCCAAAGATGATCTGGACGAGCCCACAATAGCACAGTAAGTACCCAGATGAATTAGGTGTAAGAGTTGTGGTCTTTGTCACTGCCAGATTAATGCTGCTATGAATCTTGTGAAATACTATTGTCCAACTAGACTTCTACTGCAATCTACAAGCTTGCATACTCTAATGACTCTCGATGGTATATATTTTATACCAACTTTTCTTTGGGGATCTGAAAAGAGTAGGAAAAAATAGGAATATTTTTTTACTCTAGCATTGTCAGTGAAGAATAAAGGGGAATTTCAAAGAAAATTATCAAGAATGTAAAGTTCTTGCTAAACTAAAAAGATGTTGGCTTGCTACAGTTTGAGACAACTCATTATAGTGAATATGTGTGACATACACTGTTATTCTAAAATGGCTAAGGCAGTCTTTTGTAGAAAACAAATATTACAACATGTCAGAGAGTTAAAGTGGAAGGGCAGTTTTGTCAAATTAAACACCACATTTTGAAGAGGTTTTGTTAGAAGAAAAATTGGCGCATTTCACAACTTAAGCAAAGACAGCTATAATTATGTGCAGGATGTGTTCTCTCTTCTTTATGTCTGTGTTTTCAGATATATACATCCTAATACTTGTTTTTTATTAAACAAATTGTTAGCATTATAAAGAGTTACTTGGTTAGTTTTCTCTCTCACCCAAATCATCCTGTGGATTGGATGTTCCAGCTACCCTGTATTGTGGTAAAGCAATGGAGTGCAAGAGAGAAGCGAGTACCCTCCTCAGGAGTCCAGTCTTACTCCTTCCCCGCGTCTGCTGAGCCTCCATAGTTCAAGACCATCTTCTCTGTGGAAGACTTTTACCCAGCATGGCTTCCAGTGACTGACTTTTAAATTTGCCAGAACCATCTTCTAAAGGTACCATGTTGTAAGCAGTAGACCTCCTTAACCAAGGTTGTTCTTTCTCATTCACACAGGCCTGCCACTGAAAGGACAGGATTGTAGCGCAAACTTTGAGTTGGAAAAGGGAGGAAAAGGTATTTCTGGGAAGTGGAGTGAAAACTGGGAAATAACATGATTAATATGTTGTTATTTCTTCAAACATACACGGAACAACATCATCCAAAGCCACCATACAAAGGGTTAAAAATTACTTAGAAGATTTATGGATTTTTCTTTTAAAACTCAAGACATTAACATAATTTTTATTTTATCCTTTTTGTGCTTACTAATACATTTGATCTATCCAGATCAAAGCCCAGAGCTTTGCTCCTAACAAGAAAGAAAAGAAGGATAACATATAGTAAGAGACATTCTGATATTACTACATTTCTAATACATGAAGTTTTGAATCGGTCTATGGTTGTCCATTCTGTACTAGTTACAACTGTCTCTAGCTCAGAGGTTAGGCTATAATGACTCAGTCAGATTTTATCTTGGATCCTCAAATTTCACAGAAATAGCTGCAGGCTTTTGAAGAAGTTTGCCACACTTCTGAGGACAGACACTCCATAATCCCTGATGCAGCCTTTAGCCAATTTTTGTGGCCTTCAGTTTATTACCAGTGAACAGAGTATAAAGAAAGTTTTTTGTGTTTAACAAATGCCATGGTAGCATACATTAAAGTAGAAATAGAAAGTTCTGTTTATTTCATAAGGAAAAGTAAGTTTAAATGTTTATTAATAAACTCTATTATTACTCTTCAAAAACATTGTGTTCTTAAGCCAAAAAATATCACACTTAAAACAGTATAATAAAATTATGTAGATTAATATGCAGCCAGCATTTCCAAGGCAGAAAAAGCCTAAACCATTCAAAGCGATGGAAGAGTTCTTGGTGCTTTTTCTGTTGAGCTGCATTACTTTGTTCTCTGAGTTGGTGTGTTAGCAATCTTTAGCTATCTTTAGCTATCTATTTAGCAAACTTTAACTGAAGTTAATTTCATTAATACTACTAGGCTGCAATGTTTTTAGGTCAAATATTAGTGAGCTTTTTTCACTTCTCATGAGATATTAACTCATCTGTGAGTAAAGCTTTTAGCGCAGTCACTAGTAACCTGACCTTCTTTCACATGATGTGACCACAAGCTGAACTCTGCAATGAAGATTTTACTTCTTTTGTCCCTGATCTGAAGTGATATCAAGTTTCCGCTGTTTCTGGAAAAGCTCAAATCCAAGCTAAAGTCCAACATGCTCTGTGGTTTTGATCTAAGTCTGAACATCAGTTTGCAAATCTCAGGCTGCTCTGCTAGGAAAACCCTGACAACCATCTGCTTCATTTTACTTACTAAAATCTCAGATAATTTTAGTCACTGGCCTAGCTTCACTGCTGTTGGCCCAACAGGGGAGTTGAATCAGGCCTATCCCATTTTTGTCCTCATTTAGCTGCTTGGCAGAGAGAAGCTCATATTGAATTGGTAATCATTTACTCTACAGCCATACCATAACAGCAGTGATTCCTTATTCGTTGTGAAAGCAGCTCACAGAAACCCCTCCAAACCACATAGGTACCGAAGCATCTGTGCCTCCAAATGTCTGCAAGACAGAAATAACCTTGCCTGAGCCCAGCAAGAAGGGTTTTATCTCACCTCCATGTGGCATTCCCAGGCTCAGTCAGGGTAGAAGACTTCCCAGGACATGGCTGCGGCAAGTATGTAAAACTTGGGCAGCTTTGTATTACTCCAGAGCACAGCAACAGTGGTCAAAAACACAGGGGAATTTAGGGAAAGTGAACAGGGATGAATAAAGATGTTAGCTTTAGTGGCTCCCAACCTCTGCACACTAGTATCAAGTGTGTCACTCGGGAAGCGGCTGGTTCAGTATGACTGCTGTGAGTGCCTCGTGGTATCTTGGGAAGCGGCGATGCTGTGTGTCACTCAGATTTGCTAATGCTGCAGGGGTTTTTGTTTGCTAGGTTGGTTTGGAGTTTGGGGTTTTGTTGGTTTTAACAGATGAGGAAGAAGTACTTGCCATAGGATTAGGAATGAATCAGTCTAAAGGGAGGATGGTCTGGCAGGAATATTTCCTATACAGGGAGGGAGGACAGAAATGATGAAAGATGAGCATTGGAGAAGCGAACTAGGAGAGAGCTCTGGAAAAAAAAGCATTGCCATTCATCTATACCTCTAACTAGAACTGTAAACAAGATAATTTAAACCACCTTGCTATTAAACAAGAGACTTTAAATCCTTTTAAAGACAACAGCTCGTGGAGTTAAAAAAAATTTTTAAAGAAAAAAAAGGGCAATAATAAAATATTTTATTATTTTATGTAGTTTTAAAATACTTGTGCTTCCTGTCATTGTCTTAGTATAGATTGATCAGGAATTAGTAAGAAAGATCTCCTATAAGAAGAGTCCAGTATATTTTTGTCATTCTTTCAAGACACTGAAGTATATATAGGCCATTTTGTCCTATCACTTTAAACAGTGGGTATAAAATTCTTGTAATATTTGAGCTGAGTGTAGCTTATTTTCACACTAAAATGCTATTGCAGGCTCAGTAACAGGCTATACAGTTGTGAATGATAGCAGAGAGAGAAGTGGAAGGAGTAGTTGTCAGACTGCTGGCAGTATTGCTTGCTAATTCCTAAACAGAACAAGGATTTTCATTTCAGTTGTTTCTGTTAATTACTTTGGATGTATTGCCCATTTAATTCCATTGCTGTACTTCTCTTCAATAAAGCATATCACATAGCTATGGTTTTAAACAATTACATGGGCCACATATTTATAGAAACCCAATCCCAGCAGGAGCCTGCAATGTTTCATAACAGTCTTTCTAAATGATTGCCTGGTGAAACGCTGACCACAGTGCAGTTGATTTAATTTTTACATGCAGATGGCTCTCTTTGTCTGGTTTACATTGCTGCAACAGCATTCTGTGTCAAGGTGACACTGTACCAAATTACAGCAAGAATTAGCAAAAAAACTTAGTCTTCTGCTTATTAGACTGTTTTAATTGGGAGTTAGTTGATTTTGGTTTTATTGCTGTCCTTAGGGAAAATCCAACGTGTTTTTCCTCTAAATGCTTTGGATCTAAAATTAATATTTCCAGAGATTATTAAATTATCTGGGCTTGTCTGCTGTTTCCATCTGTTAATAGAAAGTGCAACTACATGCTTTTTTTCCTTGATGATTGACATTATGTGGTTTACTTTGAAAATATTCTATTTGCAAGAGTCCTTGTGTTACAAACAAAACTTGAGACACTTGAAAATCAAACATCATCAAAACTGCATTAAAAGATTACCAGTGTAGGTGTAACCTTGCTTAGATATCCTCACTTTCATGCAGATTGATTTTCCAACATTTTTAAAGGCAATTTCTCAGGACCTGGTATCCAAATTCCACAGAAATTCAATGGAAGATACCAGCTGATGCAACCCACTGCAAGTTTAGATAGTGGCAGTGGAGAGACAGAGGTGCAGTTCAGAGGTCTGCCAAGAGGGACACGAGTACTTCTGGGTAGTTTGAGCCACCTGAACCCTACTAGTCCTTGCCTGATCCCTGGATTTAATTTGACCAACTCAAAGATGCCCTTGTGCAGCGTCCTTTTGTGCTCGGTCTTCACCATCGGTGCCCTGCACTGTGGATTTAACCACCATCCTCATCTCCAGTGCTGACTGCAAGCACACACCCCATGCCAGGTCTGCAATGAAATGCTTGCAGTTAAGCTTTTTGGCCACCTTGCTCCATGCCTGAACAGAGGGAATTGTCCTTTGATTTGTACAAAAGCTTTCAGGGTCACTTTCTAAGATTCGGGATCTGTAGGCTACCCTAAAACTGCTGGAGATGATGTAAGCTCTCCTGTATGTGATGCATGCATTCTCACCAGAAAAAAAAAAATTAGTTCCCATGTAAAGAATGCAACTGAGAGTAGATAAAACTGGACACTTAGATTTTTGAATTTGAGTGAAAACTTCAGAAGACACGGGCATCTGAAATAAGGAGTCTTCTGAGACACATTTGTTGGCCAGCCTTACTGGGTGTCATGGTGCCAAGTGTTGAGTTTTCCAGATTGTACCAAAAGAGGGATTATTTATTTGTTTGTTTGTTTGTTTTTAATCCATGCTGAGGAAAGGGTCTTTTTCCATCTGTTGTTCAAAATAGTTGATTTTCCCTTTGTCACGAGGCAGGGATGGAATATTATGCCACAAATCAAATTACTGAAGTGTAATTAAAAACCCCACCATTGCCACTCATCTACACATCTCACTAGAACTGTAAACAAGATAATTTAAACCACCATACTATTAAAGAAGAGATGTGAAAATCTTTTTTAAAGACAACAGCTCATGGAGTTTAAAAAAAAAAAAAAAAAGAAAAAGTGTGATGATAAAATACTTTTGCTGAGAGAGACTTAATCGGGGATTTCTCGGTTTGGAGATCTGTAGAAGAAAAATCCACCATGATAATTCCCAATTTGTTTTCTCAATTAATCATTATTCAGAGACTTCAAGCAATTCTGTCTTCCCTATATCTTGTGAATCTCACAGTGTAAACTATTGTCTTATTGAACTTGTTGTACCATTTTATATCAATGTATCAATCACATGCCTGATTCTACCAGTACCTGACGTAAGCCATTAAATAATAATTTTGCTCGGGTACTAACATTCAAAGGTTCTCTCATTATTTTCCATATATCTCGTTTCCCATATAGCTTGAATCGGTATACATCACCTGAAGTGTCCAGCTCTTCATCTTAATTTTTCTCTGAACGTCCTTTGAATCTATTATGAATATCTTTTTTTCTTCTCAGCCCCTTAGACTTCATGGCAAACATTACTGGTTATATATAACACTGGGCTCACTCCCCTCTCTAGGCTTGTAAGCCTGACTTAGTTCAAATGTAAAGCTTTATTCATTATTTGTGAGGACATACCTACATAAAAGCCATTGCAAGAATAAAGGTACAGATGAGGTAGAGGCTGGGGAAGTACAGATGATGTTTCTTTTTAAAGGATAATAAGAATCAGGTTGTGTGTGGACTTTTACTCTTATTTTCCATTTCCATCTAGCAGTCACTTTGCTAACCCAGTCCACCCTCATGAACCGTTATATTTAAAAGCTCTCTGCTGCATGAATTAAAGCCACTGAAAACCATAGGTACTGTGACTTGATGTCCTGTTAATTTGCTTTAAAGTTCCTGTGACTATAATATTGTGTGTGAGTGACTCTCTGATGGCCAGAGTATACATACTGGGAGAAATGTGAACAGAAAACATATGCAATGATGAGCAATATCTAGAAAGTACCAAAAAATTGATGATGTAAAAGCAGGTAAGTAAATATAATGATTGCGGTCTTAAGTTGAAAGAGCAGATGCAACTGTAAGTACTGTAAATAAATACAGTAAGTAAATAAAATTGTAGCTAAGAGATAATAAATATGGTTATTCCAAGGACCTTTACATTTCCATGCTTCTAGAGAACTATTCTGTACTTGTTACACTATATCTATTTTATGAGGTAATATCTTATACCTAAAACAGGAACTCTGCATAATTGTGTATTCAAATATGTCAGTAAAAATATGCAAGAATGAAATCCTCTAGGGCTATCTAAATTAAATTCTGTAGTCTTTTATAACATTTCTGTTGAACCTTATTCTTTTTTTTTAATAAAACTGCAGAAAGTTCCCGTAGGGGATCAATTCTAGAAAAACCCCATAGCATTGTATAGATCACTGTAGATACCCACACATAATAGTAGCCATCCTGTATAATCTTTCATCATCATCCAGATCTCCACTTACAGATTGAATACTTGGAAAGGTTTTATACAGCTATAAAGAAAATCAGCAGTTTCTGGGTCATGGTTTCTCTTTTCTGGTTTTCATGCTTCAATTTAAATAATTTCTTCTTCAGCTTACTCTTAAAAAATTATGTTCATGAAAATCATCAAGCTAATTCCTTATGAAAGCAATGATCTTCTTCCAGAAGTGGGACTTTCTTACTTAACAGATTAATCTGGCCAATTTTTCTTTTTGAATAACTGTACTTCTGGAGAGTGTCTCCTGAGTGTGTTGATATTGGGGTTTTGTGAGTTGTGCAAGAATTAAGTGATGTTGATCAGGAGAGGGAAAGAAGAAGAGGGAAGTTATGAAATACAGTCAGATTTCTGAACACCGTGTGAAAAGAGGGTGCTGAAAATCTAATAAAAGACAGGAACTGGGATCCAGGACAAATTTTTGTTGGAGACTACTCAGGACCAGAACAAAACCCTGATAAAGTAATTAGAGGTTGGCCAGTCAGTGCAATTCAGATGGAAGGTGTAGAAAGCAGATTATCTTCTCACATCCAGGACATGATAGAGAATCCAAAACAGTTCAGTCAAAGAAACCTGAATACACAACAAAGAGCATATTGTGTTGTCGTGTTTGTCACAGCACATACAAACCAGAACAGTGGTCAGCCTCTGTAGGAAGCATGCACTGTTTTGAAAGTCCCAGAAGCGTGATCAGTGCATTGGCAGATAGGGTGACAAGAGCACTATTAGTTTAGGAAGGATTACAGGATCCCAAGTCAGCCAAGATTTTGAGATCTGTCTACACCCTTGTTCAAAGAAAACGTACGAAAAAAAAAAAAAATCAGTTTTGTTTGCATAATAACTGGAACAAGGTAACTTATGAAACAGAAAAAACTCAAAGCAGATGAAAATAAAAGGATCTGAACATAACCTTTGCCAGCCCTCTTTGTTTTTGAAAGAGAGGTTGTGTTCCCTTTTCTCACTCTCAGTCAAGAACCTTTCTATTGCTTTCTATTCTGCAGCAAATTTTACACAGCCCCCCAGGGGAAAAAACTTCTTTCTATCCTCACTGAGGCCTTGCCATGGATCAGCATCCTACCTTTGCCACGTGTCTCCGGACTTGCCCCAGCTGTGGGCTCCCTCTCTGTCCAGCCTATGCTTAGATGCTTCCCCATGGCTCTAGGGGTTTCCCACAGCCAGTGGCAAGTGGTGAGCAGCCTGCACCCACCTCTGGAGGGACCAGGATCACTGGAACAGGAGTATCTGCAGGGAACAATGAACACAAGAGCTCCAGAGCGTGGTGGAATTGTTGTTCCAGAAGAAAATGGGAAGTTTCTTGTTTTTAAACTGAACAGAGGCTTGCAACCCGAAGTGGTGTCAGTGATGCAGGGAACAATGAAAAGCAAGAGGAAAACAGTCAGAAAATAATCAGATACAGGAGACGGTTGCAGCAGTGGGACAGGACTAAGGGCTTTAAACAGGACCCAGTGAGCAAGGGGCACTTGGCAAGCAACTCTTAAAAAGATTGCTTTTTAATGACAGCTGTGAAAATTTCAAGTTGAATACACACTGATGCCTGAAGCAACACTGTTCCAGGTTTATGGCAAAAATGCACTGATGTGAAGAGTGAGAGGCTACATATTTCAACTGTATACAAAAAATATAAACCTGTCTAGACTCCAAAAGAGTATGATCTGCAATTTCTGGAACTCCTGTGAAGGATAAGACCCAGTATAATGGATTGAATGTATTAGAGTAGCACGGTCATTACAGCACAATATTAGGCCTTAGCAATCCTAGATGGATTTTTTACCATCAACACTATTTATTCTGAGAAAAATGTGTTTAAATTTACATTTAAGGGTCATTTAAGGATTGGGATATATAATAGACGGTTTACATTGGCCCTAAATAAACAGCAAACATCAAGGAAATTTTTAAGGCTTTTGCTTGTGCCAGAGATTATAAAAAATCTCAAAGGAGCCCATGTCAGTATACTAGAAGAATCAGCTCCTTGGAATAAGTACAGATAAGCTTAGGCTGGGGGGGGGGAAGAAGAAGAAAAAAGAGGTTTTTGGCTTAATCTCAGACAGTAAGAATATATTTGTGAAATCTCATTTAATCAAATCCACTTTTGCTAGATGTGATGTATTTTAAATGAGTGTCTGGCAGAGGGAAATAGCTTAGTGAACACTTCAATAGTTTTCTGTGCAGTATGGAGTAAATTCTAAGTATTTTTATACTCAATCTAGCAGGTTGGTAAGAAAAAGTTGTTGAAAGAATTCTTTACCAAAAAAAAGATGGCAGAGCAATGTGGATATTTTGGTTAGCATTAAGTCACAGCGCCAGCATTATTAAAAAATTCTCTACAATCACCAGGGAGCATAGCTGCAAGAGCTAGATTGGGCAGAAGAAAACACAGAAGACGGAGGTCCGGGAGCTGCTTCTATTTTATGAAAGTTGCTGTCTCTGTTAGCCCAGCGGGAAGCAGTTGTGTTTTGTCCCAAGTGCTAGCCTGCCAGCTGTGAGGCTGCGACCCAGAGTGGACCCCTGAAATGGTGATGCATCTAAAGGGCTCCTGGGGCTGAGAGGCAAAGGCACCCTGCAGAGTGCAGGGTGGAGCCTGGAGCCACGCCAGAGGCACAGTGAACTGTGGGGTGGTGGGACCACAGCATGGGGCTCTCAAGGAGCTAAGAGGCTCCTTGCAGCTGTCAGCAATGATGTTTGGAGGTCCTGTGGGAAATGCATCCTGCAGAGTATTTGTAATTCATAGTCTGAGTATGAGTATTTATGTTGTTTCTTGTGGTAACTATGGTACACTGGTAACCAAAATATTTATGGTGATGTTTGGCAAGGACCAGGACATGTGGAATCTAGGCCTTTTGAATGGCACTGGAAAGAACCAGGTGGAAGCATCTCCTGTTTTTCAGCATCTTCTGTGAGGTGGTGGAGGGTGAATGGATGTGTGACAAAGTGCTGCAGGCTTGCCTGTGCAGGTGGCTGCCAGTGGAACCAGAGAGCTTAGAGGTGATAGAAGGGGAAGAGTGGAAGAGCAATGAGAACAGAAAGTGCTCAAGGTTCTGGCAAACTTCTGGAAAACTTTCTCCAGACCAAAAAAACCCCAAAACATAGAGTGTATGAATGTGTATAACATTTCTTGAATGCACATTCTTCTAAGGTCTAACTTCTGTTGTCTACAAAGTATGTTGCTTCTGCATCTAACCTCCTTCCCTTCCTTCATGTCTTTTAGTGCTTCCATGTCCCTCTCCCTTTGCCTGGTTTACTCTTGTCCCAAATGGCCTGTTCCCACCTCCCTTTCTTCTCCTATCCCAAACCATCTCCACTTCTCCAGCCACTAGTCGTTTCCTCAAAGCCTTCAGCTTTGCACCACGGTAGTGACTTTTAATTCAGTGGTGCCTTTTTAATGCTATTAACCTCTTTTAAATAGGACAGAGGAGAAGGATATAGCATTTAGGTCAATTTTCTTCTTTTTTTTCTGTGAAGAAAAATTGTATGTTCACTCACAATGGTGTGTAAAGTTCATGGACACAGTGCAAAATCAAACAGCTTAATGATTTCTCTGGCTGAATAACTCTTGGATCATTTTTCTTGGATATGCTTAGTTGATGCATTGCACATCCCTCTGTCCAAATGGAAAACAACATAGTCACAGGCCAGACTTGCAGCTGATTTAAATTGGCATGGTTTTATTTTATTTAACTGAGTTTTGAACAGGGTCTAGCTATGTGTTCTATGTGGAACTTAATATCTCTACATGCTGCTTCCTGCTGTTAAAACATTAATCCTTAAAAATATAGAGATATATATAATTGTATATTTTCCAGTTAATAGACTAAATAAAGTTAAGATGAAGGAGGACATGACATTTTTAATCCTATCATTTTTTGGTTATTTTTGTTGTTAGTTATTAAAATAGAATATAACATTTTAAGACTAGTTCAAATCTTATTTAATAATTGTATTTAAAGCACATTAATTAATGCAAAACACTTCAAGAAATTCATTTTTCAGAGTTTTGTAACAAGTGACCTCTGCAACTGGGCAAAAAAAGGAATGTAATTTTACCATGTTAAAACAAATTCTACACTCATACAATCTGCTTAGCCAAAATCTAGACAAAGTGTTATGCAGGATTGTAGGAGAGGGTTGTGTCATTAGTGTAACTGCCTACAGGACCATCTAAACTTCAGAATACCATGCAGTTTCCTCCTCCTTCTCAGGGAGGTGCTGATGTCTCAAAGAAGTATCAGACAAAATTATATCTTTATATTGTGTCAGGAGGCAGTTCTGTCCCTTTCAAATGCTCAGCGACCCTTATTTTAAGTTATGTCTTCCATGAAATATAAGCACATTTCTTAGCCATAGGAGCTAGGCACGCAGAAAGAAAAGCAGAAAAAATCCTGGTTTACTGATTGCAGCTTGATTTTTTTTTTTTTCTTTCACTGCAAAACATAAAAGCAGTGTTTATCTGTTCAGATGCAAAAAAATTACTATTATTTGCCATGAGAAAGTCAATATGCCCTGGAGAGAAACTAGGCTAGGAAAGATTGTCTGCTGTCCTTCTTTCCCACCACCATGGGAAAGTCATCACTAACATTCTGGTTTTGTTACTTTCCTATCAGGGAATCAGAGCGTATACCCTCACATTCATCTCTGGTAATACATCACACAGTTAAGGTCCCCTTTCCAACCATGCCTACTTATGGAAAAAAGTCACAGTAAAGACATGTGGATTTTCTTGTACATGTCAGTATTTTAAGGGTCATTACATAAGCTGGCACCAATGGCTTGGCTTTTTAGTCTCCAAGAATTGTGATGACCATCTGTAAGATCTGAATTTTGCAGCTGTATTCAATAAGACACTGTTGGACTAAATCTTGGAAAAAAGAGGCTAATGCCAAACCATCTATCACTGTCAATTTGGCTGTGCTTTAAACTTATAAATATAAATTTCCCTGAACAGTTGGGAAACAATAATAAAGTCAAATGTCTCATTAAGCAATACATGCTTCATCCTAATGAATGTATCACATATGAGATAAATGATGAAGCCTAATTAATGACATGCATGATAGCACAGAGATTGTCTGGACCATACTGGCCTATCTTTCAACTTTAACTCTTACAAGAAAGTAGTTGCTTTACATAAAAAGGGCAAGTTCATCTGGGGCATGTCCAAACCAGCGTTGCCAAATAAACTGAATTATGACAGTGGTGTCATGCAGATAGCAACACACTGTAAACTGGCCTTACATAAGGTCATTAGACATGAGAAAGCTTCTAATTTTCTTTGCAAGGCAAAGAACTGAGGTCACAATCAAATGCAGCAAGTAAGTGCCTTCAAATAATTCAGCTTTAAATCAGTTCTTGACTCCCTGAAAAAAAATGCATATAGATAACAAATCTTCTAAGTAGTCTTATTCAAGATCAATGAAATTTAAGGCTGTCTGCAAAAAGGTATGAATGGCATTGATCCTAATTCATTCAATACCAATGACACTTTTTCTATTGACTTTATGGCCTTATATTTAGATGCAGCACTTTTTGCTTTTCTGATGTTTAAAGCTAAAGCAAATCAATTCTAACATAAAAACATAATCTAGTAAAACTCATCGGGGAAAAAAATCTGAGTGGAATGGTCTTACTTAATAGAAAAATTTGTGTTGGCAGGTATTTGCTATTGCACCATTTAAGTTGCAAATCTTACTTAAAATAGGGGGAAAATTAACATTAGTAGATGAGAACATCAAAGCTAATGTTATATTGACATTATTTCCTTTCAATAGGTGCTTAAATTATGTAGCATGTTTTTGAAAGTGTTACTACTATTGGAACTTAATTAGAAAGCTTAACCTATAATGTAATGTTAAATAAAATACAGAAATGCAAAGTAATTCACATTATATGTATTTTCAGCATTAATTTATTCCATTGCTGAAACAACCTATTCTCATTATGAAACTGCTACAAAATGCTTCCTCTGTAAATGTTGCAAGTTCAAACCAAGCACAAAGTCTAACTTTAAAAAAAATAGAAATAGAAGCTTTTCTAGGAGGAACTGCAGCTTGCACTAACCTGTGCTTTTGTCTTGTTCAGATTGTTCCAAAACATGCAGCTTGAGGTATAGTTCTGACATTCTACAGTTTCATTTTATAGCAAAGGTCAAACAAAAAACATTTTACAAACATTTTTATATATATCTAATCACTCCTCAAATGAGCGGAGATTGTTTCTGAGCCAAAACCAAACCTGGCATTAAATGACAGTAAAATTTGCAGTACAGGCATTCTGACTAATGCAATGAAGAAATCTTTCATTATTCTCCAATTTTCTCATGACAGTCTTCATATCCCTAGAGTTTTGATTCTAACCAGCAGCCCGACAGTCCCTGCAAACCAACCTGTGATTTCCTCTCCCTTCCGTGTAAGATCTGCTAACCATTAATTTAAAGCAGTAGTTTACTGGGGCTTTGATAAATTCTCCTAGCTTTCTCTCTCCTGCCCCTATTTTCCTTTTAGGCGTGTGTAGCCCAAAGCACCCTTCCAGGCAAAGACGTGACAGAGAAGCAGAAACAGTCTGTGCAGAGCATCTGTTTGGGAGCCTTCCTAAAGGCTCTTCCCTGCCGACCACTGATGGAAATCATCTGCAGGAAAGCAGAGGGCGTGAGTCGTGTGACCTCTTGGGGTTTAATTACTGAGAAGTAAATTGCCTGGATCCCTCTCACTCACTGGCTGCTTTTAGAAAACGACAAGCGAAACGTGAACAGAGGCGGCAGTTCTCAAATGCCCAAATATGAACAAGCAGCTTCTGCTTCAAGCATGTGCATCTCTAATTTGTACGGACCCATATGATGGCACACTTATGTCTGTGAACAAAGAGTATTTTAAAAAAATGTGGACATCTATGTTTCTACGCAGCATGAAAGCAGGTAGTACAAAGGAAAATATTCACAGTTTACAAACTACAGCATAGGTATTGGTATAGCTGATAGGCAAAAGTAGCTTTAATATATCAAACCTTGTGGAGGAAGCCAGCATGACTGTCTGCGCAAGAGTTTACCCCAACAGCATAGTCATAAATTTGCATGCCCGTTTTCTAAATAAACCAAAACTCTAGTGGTTTAAGATACCATCAGCAGCACTTTACAGTGCCAGCACTGTATCAAAGTAACTGCAAAACTTGGTAAAGGAAAGCTATAACCATGATTAACATGTCCATCCCATGCAGGAGAAAATGAAGCTTCACCAGGTACTGGGCTAGCCTCTCTGCCCATAGCCCAGGGGTGTATATATATATCACATTGCTTTTGTTGCATTAATTTAACAAGAAAACTACGATTATCTTGCATAGCCGTGCTTCTGCATTTAGAAGAAGCATGTTTTACCTAATAAAGAAACATGCCTTTCTGTTGGAGCAGGGAAGGTTTTTGTTCAAATCTCAGTATCAATAGCAAGGATGCATTACAAAAAGATTGCATTTCTCTGCAGTTACTACACAGCTGAGATGTACTTTGTGCATAGTAATATATGAATACATTTTATCTGTTTCTCTTGCAAGACTTTTCTGAACCAGCATCACCACATTATGAGCACAGTACGTATTTTCTGTCAATTTCCTCCATATTGACAAGAAAACAGATGTACCAGACTAAGAGAATTTCTGTGGTTTGCTGCCAGGATGAATATAGCAACTTGGTGACTGTCCAAGAGTATTAAAAACTGAGAGCTTAGAAAAGTATTTCGTATGGCAATATTTGAGCTACCAGAGCGTTTCCTGTTCCTAACGCAGGGGGACTGTGTGGTAGCTGTTGAGAAACAGTCTTTTTGTACTGGAAACCTTTGTATAATGTCTGGATTTTGAACTAAGTTCTTCCATGCTTTAGCACAAAGATGTGCCGTGTGGCCATAAAGCAAGCACATCAGTAATTTATAGTTTCTGGGCTACACAGCAAGACTACAAAGTATGTGGTGGGGCTGGGACTCTGTCAGAGCGATGAAAGCTAAAAACAAGTGTAGTTGGTGAATGACTCCAGAAAGAACAGGCTAGAGGTCAGGCTGGAGGAAGAAAAAACGTCTGCAGGAACCCCAAGGCAGGAGGCAGATAAGGAGAAGCTTTTTTTTTTTTTTTTTTTCAAAATGCTGGAAGACCATCTGAAAGAAAGGCTGAGAGCACAGAAGCTGGACAGTGGCCCAGGCTGACTCCCAGATCCTCAAGGGGTCCTAAAATATACAGGCAACATTTGGAGCATAGACATAGCCAGCAGGTTGAGGGAAGTGCTTATTCCTTTCTATGTGGCACTTGTGGAGTCACATCTGAAGTAGTGTGTCCCATTTTGGGCATCCCAGGACAAGAGGGATGCTGACAAATGGTGGGGGTCCAGCAGAGGTCCACCAAGATTTTTGGGATTGGGCTGTGTCACGTACAGAGGGGCTGAGGGAGTTGGGTTTGTTCAGCATGGAGAGCAGAAAGCAGAGAGCATCTCATTGCCGCCTTCAGCTCCCTTGGGGATGAATGTTACATGGAGGACAGAGCCAGACATCTCTCAGAGGAGCAAAACAAAAGGATGAGACATCTAAGTCACAAATTTCATCTAGGGAAACCCTGCTGGATACAAACGCACAGATGAAGTGACTAAGTACTGTAGCAGGTAGCCCAAAGAGTTTGTGGTTCTCCAGAACCACTTGGTTCTGTTTCTGGTTAAGTTTCAAACAGGGATCAGGCAGCTTTGAGGAGAGGATCACCAGCTCTAGTTTGGCAAAAGTGAAGGAAAACAAAAAACATTTTCAAATTCATAGTATAATAATAATCTGAGTATTTGTACTGCAGGTTGCTTGTTGCAGTATCTCTGTGTTTGCTGATAGAAAGCCTAAATAGGATCTTGGCTTTACTCTGGACACAAGTGCAGATGTAGATATTGTCTGTAGACAATTTCTAATGTGTCCTAAGAATGCTAGCCACAAACGTATTCAGTTATTTCATTGGTATTTAGTCTATTGTTTACCAAAAATAGACAGATAAGAGTATTAGGAATTGCGTGTTTATAATTTGTGGCCCTATATCTAGACATTTTTTAAAGAAAAAATCAAGAAGAATTTGTAATGAGCCTCCTCCATTTTGTTTTTCAGGTGGGTTTTGTTTGGGTTATTTATTTGTTTATTTGTTTATTTTATTTCCCTCTCAACTATACTTCTTTCTGGAAAATACTCATGAGACCTATGTTTTGAATGCTTTTGTTTAACCTTAGCTGACATAGCCATCTCGAGAACACATGCATACTTGCAAGTTTATAGACCCAGTGTACCTGCTTTGAAAGGCACATGTATGACTTCCAGACTGTAATTCAAAAAACTTTTCGAGCTCTGCAGTGCTTTACCAACAACCTGGCTTGGTTTTTTATTCTTTAATTTGTGCTTTGTTTTAAGACTGATTTCCTTTCCTATGTTTCATTTTTCTCATTTCATGAGTCAAAGTAGTTCTTCAGCTCAATTTATTTCCTTCCTTTGTTAATGGAACAGAAGCATTTTTAAATGTATATGTTCCTACTTGTAACATAGGCTAGTGTTTATTGTCTTCGGTTACAGTATTCCATGTTGTGAACTGTAGCCACTTAGAGCTTTGTTTCCTGCTTACTCCAAACCCTTATTACTGGCACAATTCACATCAACACCATTGTTGATGGTGGATTGTTACAAATCTTTTTGGCTTAGGAGTCAGTTTGGAAACACATTCTCAAAGTTTTGAGGGTTTTCTATTGAAGACTAGAATAAGCAAAAGGACTGTTCACTTGCTTGTGAGTAAAGGGTTTTAAAAGGTCTATTTCTCTTTCATAAATCAGAATTATGTGACCAAAAAGGAACTGTGGATTTTATCCTTGTGCTAAACATAGTGACTCCATGTTTTTAAGTCTGTAGCTTTAATGAAACTTTATTAAAATCTTTAATTAACTTTATTAAGCTACATGAAGACATAGAGGTAGAAAGCACTGTTGGTCAGGAAAATTTTTCCCTCAAAGTTTGATAAAAGCAAAAAGGTTGATAAAAGGAAATGTTTTTATGAGAGGTTGAATGTATTCACAAGAGCCATTATTTCTGTCAACCATAGCTAAGTAAAATATGGTGTCTATTTTGTGAAAGACATCATTATCAAACAAAGATATTCTTTTCTGCTTCAACATCCAACAGTGCTTGGATATGTTAATGACTTGTACTGAATGCAGATCATTTAATTCCAGATCCTTTTAGTTTTCATAGAAAACTGGCAAATGGAGCAAATATAAAACACTTTTCTGGCAACTAAACCTTGTTATGAGTAGATATGCACAAACATCCAGGAAGTTTCTCTTGATGGAGTTCCTCCCTAAACAATCTAGCCTTATGGAAGAGGGTCAGGTCCCATGGAAAATGGGCAAGAATTTGAACCAATAAACCCCATAATTCTCCTCAGTGCGTATGAGGACAGACCTGGCGATGGGAAAGACAAGTTACTTGGTGCCAATTGGTGTTACTGGCACCAAATGCAACATCTTCTGATCAGCAGAAAATCTTCCTCGTCACCAGAACCCTGCATATGTTGTAGCTACCACTAAGAGGACTTTAAGGGTCACAATTCACAGCAGACAGCCTTTTGGAGAACACTCCTGTTGAAAGCTCAGAATATATGTGGGTCCCTTTTAACAAAACATCCTAAAGCAGTGAACTCCATCTTTTTCTTTTCCATCTATGCTCATTTTTGTGCTTTATTTAATTCACATTTTAAGTGAATGCATTGAATTTGACAGATATAAAAATACACTGTTTTTACTAATACTCTCTGTATTTTACAAATAAACTGAATACTTCGGCTTTATTCTTTAACTTAAAAAAAACAAAAAGCAAACCTGCCATCTGGGACATGATTATTATTGTTTATAAAATCGAAGTAGTTTAGTGCAGTAAGAGCCAATTAGATTCTTCTTTTTTTTAAATCCTGTCCTAGAGCTGAGAGAAGTCTTGGCTACACACTAAAACCTCTAAATCAGAATCTCCTTCAGTTAACTTCACTTATGTATAGGGGATTTTGGTAGTGATGAAAAAATCTACATTTTCATGTTCCATTCACGACAAAATCCACATGTTCATCGCCTGTTCACTGTTTTGTTAAAAGCATAAAGTGAATGAAAAACCTACAAAGATGTAAAATGGAAAATCCAGCCATTGCTTCTGTCATGTGGTAGAACAGGATATCAGGATTCGTTTGCTTTTGGTCATGAAAAATAACATTTTGTTAATCCTGTGCATTACTTGTGATTAAATCATACTGCAAAACAGTGATGCATATGAATACACTTACTGGCCTCCCCACACACACTTCACTCAGAGAAGAGATTAAGAATCATTACACACAGTAAATGCTAACTGGAACATCGAGGGCACTTGTGGGACCTGCTCAAGCACTATGGTGAGAGAACGGGTCATTTTTTCCTCCCCCGTTTCAGACCGAATCTTGTCACAGATCAGTGGCATGCAGCAGCAAAATCCAAAAAGCTTTAAGAGAGAAAGAGATACTACTGGGGTAGTCTGTGGACCCATCTGTGGCCTGTGATGGCCCACCTTTCAGGAAATCTTCCATAGCTTATATATAGTCCAAAGCTTTTAGGAGAGAAGGGGATCTGAAAAGGCAAATTTTTAATAGCCAGAATTACAAGCTGACCCAAGGGAGTTTTCTTTCCTGGAACTGGCAAAGATGGGATTAACTGACTGCATTCAGTGACCAGATTGCTGAGTGCTGAATATGTAACAAATAATGTGTGATAAAGTCATCCGCTTCCACAGATAATCTGTACCGACCCAAATGAATAATAGTATAAGAAAAGAGCAATAGTTGGCAAATTTGGTAGGAAAATTTGGCCTATTGCTACTTCTAAGTCTCTGTTGTGTGTGACAGAGATTTTGCATGTTTGGGCTACAAAAATAACGCTTGAAAGTGCCATTCTCTTAAAGGTGCTCCTTGGAAGCCCCCTGCAGATGTTGGCTTTGGCCAGCATGAGACATGGAACACAGACTAGCAGAGCTGTCAGTGCCCCAGTGCTAGATATCTGCTCCTGGTCCCCACAGAGATGGTTTGGGTTTATTCTCTTACTTGCTCAATGGGGTACTTGAATTTTCTGGATTGCAGGAGAACAACCACTAGTCTGAGGACCTGTGTAAGATCTTTGTGTTTGTAGGGCCCCTGTTTAGCAGTTAGATGTCACGGTTTCACCTACGAAACTTGTTCATGTTTTTCTGTTTGAACTGATGCCATTAAAAGGCCCATTTAGCCTCATGTATCATCTCTGCCACCTCTGAGGTCCCATGGAATGGACTGATCACAGCACTGATCCTGAGTTTGTTCTGTATGCTACTTTTCCATTATGGCCACTGCATACTGAGTTGCTGCCAGCAACTTTTAACAACATTAAGCTGTTACAAATCCCATTCCAGAACCTCACTGGTAAAACACTCTTTCATCTGAGGTCTTCAACCTCTTGCACGACAAGGCTGCTAGTTGAAAAGGTAATCCATTATTCATTTGCTCAAAGGCATGCATAGGACAGCTAAATTCTGCACAATCCTTTAATTTTTCACAACAGTTGTCTTTCTATCAGCTGTCTGATGGCCAAGAAGATGACCATGGATCAGCATACACTGTTGCCGCATTATATAACTGAATAGGTTCTGAAGCTGGGAGTTTCTGGCTTTCCCTAAAACAAGACGATCACCAGGAAGGCAGTTACATCATCCTGAATTTCTTGATTTAAATCAGTCAACAAAGCCTCACACAGATAGGTGTGAAAGTATCTGGCAAACAGTTCTGTGCCAGCTTGCTGTTATGTTATCCACTGTACACAAATGCAGGAGCTACGGACAGGTGACAGAGGAGTGCTTAGGATGGGAATCTTCTTTGTTTATTTGTAGGGTGCTAATTAGACGTGATAGATAGTGGGGGTTGTACTGGTTGCTGATTGTTCTTGGATTTTCTATCTGGAACAGAAATGTGCTGCCTACTGCCCTGTACCTCTAACACAGAATTCTCTCAGCAGTGCTAGAAGTAGAACAAGGCAGCTTCTGCTAGTGAACTCTAAGTCCTTGTTCCCAGGAATATGATCACATGCTGTGGGAGCACCCATCACAACCACCGACAGTCATTTTGCTGAGTACATTTTACTATTCGCTTGCCTAATTAGATGAGTGAAATTGCTTCATTCTATTCCCAAACTGTGATAGTTTTTATCAGTATCATGCTGCAATCTGTAACGCTGTAATCAGCACAGACCATATCTGCCTATTTCCAGAGCATTTGAAGGGCCAAAATGT
The DNA here is from genome assembly GCF_000687285.1 of Phaethon lepturus. Lineage (NCBI taxonomy): Eukaryota > Metazoa > Chordata > Aves > Phaethontiformes > Phaethontidae > Phaethon > Phaethon lepturus. Next base: position 83,962 of record NW_010563965.1, on the reverse strand, counting down.
TACATTTTTATGTGCAGTCAGTTAGATCATTCCTGCAGTTTCCTCTGGAAATAACATTTAACTGCAATTTTAGTTTCTCCAGTCATCCTCCAGTTGCTAGTGAGCACTAGTTTAACTAAAATAGAATTCTTTCCTAATAAGAGTGAGATGGTCAAATCCATTATCTAACAGTGCCACGTACACTATTTGTTGACAGTTCTATACTAGTGTTAATCTTGCAAACTGTGTACTAATTAAAGAATAAACAGTTTCAGTCTATGAGCTGTGGATTACGACACCTATTTGTCCCCTGTGAACTCTTCACAGTTAGGGGAACACTTGTTCTGTCCTTTGTTCTGCCACCACAGTAGAAAATTGTTTCACAAAGCTCTTTAGCAGTAGATAATTGGGTTCTCCAGTCTATAATTTCCTCTCAAAATGAACAGAGATCTTAGAGATCAGAGATTAATCTCAGAGATCAATTGTATCTATTAAAAAAAATTATCCTATGAATTTCTTTTAATCATGTTGTTCAACTGTTTGAAGCAATAATGGCACCAAAGCAGAATTAACGGCACTTGTCTTTCTTACATTGTTTCTTCTTCTGTTCCGTCATCTGAGTTAAAGCTAGTCTTTATTTTTACCTTTTATGGACAATTTTATTTATCTTACAACTTCATGAGATGAATAATAATTCTTGGACAATCAGAACAGTTCATCAGATAAGCTTCCCTTTATCCTTAACAGCCCTGCATGTGCTTCCAAGCCCTGGGGATCTTTCTGGCTATGACAAGCACCTCTGGGCTTGCACTGAGCTGAGATTCTGATGGTGTGATAGCCCTCCACACAGGAAAAGAAAAATTTAATTTGTTTCAGTGTTACTGTTCTAATTTATTTGATTACCTGGCAAGCTTCATAGAAGCAGGGATTTGGCAAAGAAACTCTTGACTCTGCCTCATACATTGAAATACCTCTATATTTTGGATTAGAAAAATGTGACCTGAATATAAATGCTAGAAGACATGAATCCTTTCCCTGTGTACCTATGTGACTTCCCATAAATGATTATGACACAGCTCTTGCTACTATGAATGTAGCCAGGCAGCCAAGACACAATCTATCAAAACCATCCAAGGGGATATAAATAGGCAAGATAGATATGATCTGGGGTTTTGGGGTTAGTTTCTTTGGGATTTTTTTTGATGCAAGACCATGCACATGGTTTAAGTACTTTCAAAGGCTATATATAGCACAGGAGCTTCCAACTCACATGGAAATTTTAGTCATGCAAACAAGGGAAAAATTACTTTTCAGCCTGGATTGCTTTTAGCAAGCAAATTACTCCTAAGAGACACAACTACTTAAGCCCAAACAACATGACAGCCGTCAGCTTTGACTAGTAGAGGTGTGAACCTACATTCATACAGGCCCACTGCAGATAACCTGTATGAGAAGTCACGTACAGGGGTTGCTGTAGGGGCATTGGACCTATATTCTGAAATGCTGCTAAGTGAGATTGCAGCGTATATGCTTTTGAGCAGGGTGAATCCTAATATAAATAAGGAAGTGATGAAGAAAAAGCTTGGGAGGGTATCCCTAGCTCTGCATTTTAAGACATAATGGAACAAAAAAAGTAAAAGATTAAAAAGTAAAAAGCAAGCAATAAGGGTAAAGCAGGATTTTCATACTAATTTAAAAGAGAAGTACATGCTTAGAATACAGAAAAGTAATTTCCAAATTAAGAAATTACAATTTTAAGTGTAATATATATATGGTATATCAAATGTATTTCAGGTCTGGACGTCTACTGCTCCCCTTGTGTCTCAGCTTCACTGAAAATGTCTCCCTCTGCATATTAACCAGGCTGCCTCCAGTAAAGCACAATCAGGTAAAGTTCCATAACCCCTAGGAATCCTTGCATGAACGTTTCAGTGAGAATTACCTCAGTTACTTACGTAAAAACATATAAATACTTCATAAATAACTTCCCCTTCTGAATTAAGAAAAAAATCCTTGAAGACATACACTGTAAATTAATTTAATCCAGTAATTGCTTAGCATTCTTATATCTTTTAAAAGAGAAAATGCTCTCTGCAGCCTAGCGTAAAAGTGCCCCTCATTAATTCTGACTTGTCTTATACAATGTGTTGAGTACAAGCATGTCCAAGATAGAACAAAACTATTCACCTTTGAATGTTAGTTCTTGTGCACGCAGAGAAACTTGAAAAATAAAACCAAACAATTTTTTCATTTTTACAGACGTACAGAATGAGCTGTTAGTATGAAAAGTTAATACATTAATGTGGATAGCATGAGTATACTACACACAATAGATGGCCAAATGGAGCAAGAGTAGATACCGAACACCTGTGCACAAAAGAGTAACAATAATTACCTAATTGTACTCTGGAACTACAGATTAGTTTCCTGACTGAACGATAGTCCATGAAGCTTCCAGCACCTTTCCAAAACACATTTACAGAATCAAATAACTGCTCATGATAATGAGGAAATTCCATACCTAGTTGATAATATTATCATGCAATTACATCTGTTTATAAAAGTTGTGAGTGCATATTAGGAATGTCACTGCATATTTGACCCCAAAAATGATGCAAACATGGAAGAAGTATTTTTCTTTTTTAACTTATTTTCATGCAATCGCACATTGAACATATTTTGCCATTTGTAGGCAGCTACAGCAAAAGGACTGGATGATGTATCTTGAAAATTACAAAACTTATTGATAAAAAGAATGACAGCTAAATCCTTCCAGCTCCTTTATCAAAAAGTCAGCAGCACCATTTCTGTTTCTGAGAGCAGAAGACAGACGACCATAAGAAGAAATTAGGTATAGCCATTAGATGTACAAAACAGAAGAACAACTATGCTGTGAAAATGGAAACTGCCCATGTCCATGTCTGTGTCTACTTTCAACACCCAGAAATCATAAACATTCTTGTTCTTGCAATTTTCTCAAACAGAAAATCTAGTTACATGAAATTTACTTTATTTCATAAAAACATATGTGCTCTTTAGGTAAAAAAGTATTGTTCAGTGTTAGTTTTTTATTTTTATCACTTAGTTGGTAGTCTCATATTTACAAAATGGCACTAAATACCTATCTAACACATCAATTTGTTAGCTGAAATGTCCTTTAAAGGAGAAAAAATGTAATACATGGCATAGGCCTTTAAGATAGTGTTAAAATAATCCAATGCAATTTACAGAACAAATACTATAGACTTTCATAATTAATTTTCTGCATTTATTGAAACAATGTGTGACCAAAAAATCACATGCTATTTTCAAAGATGTTTACTCATGATGCTAGTTTTTTTAGTCCTTTTATAATTAATTGCAGTACCTCACTGACTAAGAAAAAAGGCACACATTTGTTGGAAACCATCAATGATAGTCACAGGGCTGATCATCATTGTTTGCTAAATTAAGTTTCCAGCCATTTGGGTCTTTTACCGTGCCTTCATGTCTCCCCTGTTCTGATTGTACATTTACTTGTAACTTCATGAAGGTGGGGCTGCTGTGTTTTTCTGCCTACGTACAGCTCATTGTTAACAATAGCAAATCAGTGGAGGATGGTCACAGGGTATAGACAGCATCTTGTCCACGGTGTTGCTGCAGAGGTGGCAGCTCTAAGACACCTGAGTCCCAGGAAAGGTGTCTTGCATCTTATCCACCCACACAGCAGAAGTGTCCAGATGGATTATACCCTTGTGCATGGACAGCCATAATGTGCTTCTGCATTGCCAGTGAAGAGACATCACATTATGATGTTCAACAGGTCAAGCAACTGCTCTGTCAGCATGCATGAGTATCTCCCAAACCCAACCGATAAACCTGACTTCTCTCCAACCTTAAAACATCACTGACAAGTGAGCATGAAGCACTACAGTAGAGAATAAACTAATTCAAGCTGAAGAGGTAGAGTGCTATTAGAAAAATACTGGTTTGTGTTGAATAAGGCAGATCCTAATATGATCATGAACATCATTCTTATTTTTTCAATTTTGAAGAGTGAATAGGGTTGACGCTCCCTGGAAACCAGAAATCCCTCCAGACACTTTAAATTCCAGCTCATCTTTATCTTATTAAATAACTAATATGATCCAACCATCCATATCAACTCTGAAAGTGCTGAACACAAGCAAAATTTGTACTGTAAATAGGACCTTGTTTTAGACTTAATGGTATCTTTCTCTGCAACAGCCTATGGAGGATGTGAACACCGATAGTATCTGTTTTCCGAAAAAAGTAAAACACACATTTAATGTAAATGTCCTGCTTCCAGTTTAGGAATTTGCTACCCAGGCAGTGTCAGACGACAATGTAATAGAGACACTCACTGTAAAGGATCCATACACTCCTGTCTTTCCTGTAGGAAATGGGGAAGTAAGGCAATGCAGTGCAGAAGACCCCAGTTCTGTAGTAAAAATGATGTTGCCCTGCCAGCCAAGCCTCCCTGGGCTTAGAAGCCTCCACCTCAACCCAAATGAATACTGAAGAACACTTCCAAGTGCTCTGACTGTAATCATTGTCATGCAACACAGACTTGTCTGTGTTCCTAAATGCCTATCATGTTTGCATTGAGAGGGCTTTTCAGAGGTCTTCAGAGACTTAAGATGCAGCTTCAGTGAGAACGCAGTGACCCATGTGGTGGTTCCAGACAAGCAAATGAAGTGCAGGAGGACAAAGTACAGCTTTGTCCTCAGGCAGCCAAAAGGCAGAGTTTGGGCACAGCACTGCATAAATTAAGCCGTACTGCTTCTGATCTAAGCTGGGACAATTATCATGCAATAGTGTCAGATGTGCTAGCTTAAATCCAAAGAAGCTGTGAGCCTCATGCCTTGCGTTGGGCTTCAGGTGGGACACGTGGCTTGGCTTTGTCTGGGCTGCGCAACTTTTATGCACTTTTATGCTTGCTGACGATCAGAGTTACTGTTGAGTCAAGGATGCTTTTAGCTTGAACTGCCCACTGCCAAGAATGAAAATGCAACAGATATCTTCACTCAGATTAACTTGTTCTATGTCACATTCTTTCCTCATTGGAAAGGTTATTTCGACATCTTGCTGATTTGTTTCATTTGCTTTCTCTTACTATGTCTGCTCTTCTTAGCACAGGGAGAGCCCATTGCTTTGTTTCATTAAAACATTTACTGTAAGAAGGCTGAGATCACTTTCCCAAGCTGTGTTAGGTGGAAAGCACCAACTGTGTATTTTCTGTCCCAGCACTCATTCTCTGCTTTTATTCAAGGACAACTTTAAGTGATGCAGTCATATACAGATTAATTGCCAGCCCTATAGCCTCTTGGTAATGATTTATACACTCTTTGCCAGTATGGCCAGAACACTTCTACTACAAAACCTTTTTCATTTACCCAGCTATTTATTACTCTATGCCTTATTAAACAAATTGCGTTTTTTTCAGGTAGCAAAGGTTCACCAAGATAACAATGCATTTTAATGACTGATTTGGTAGGATAAATCCTAAGAAATAATCTCTGCAAGAATTTTATCATCACAATTGTCAGTTTTTAAGGACTTTGCTTCTTTAAGAACTGAGATCAGATTGCACAATATTTTGTTTTAACTCTGAAACCATTATTCCCCTTCCAGGTTGCAACTGTAATAAATAGGTCTGATTTACAGATAGATAATGAGCAAATAAAGGTCTTCCTCCTGCTGCTGTCTGCTGGTCACGGACAATTCCACTTCAGGTTTCCATTCAAAACAGTGAGCTGCAGAAAATATGTGTTTCCATGAGAAATAGACAGGGAACCGTATGTCATGGAAAACAAGAGATGCCAGTAAATAAAGCTTCAAAAAAGAAGTTGTGTATCCTCTTTTATCAGAGAAAGAAACAAAGAATATTTGCATCTCTCTATGGTTAAAGTAAATTAAATAATGTCCTTTTATAAAAACCTATCCAGTCGTATTTCTTTAGTCTTCCTCTTTTGGATTAAGGAAATAATGTTCTTTCTTAGTGTCCAGAAGTTTCAACTCTCATCCCACCGTGATTAAACACAGACGCTATAAGAAAGAATTATATATCATATGTGATATTCCACTCTGGTTTTAACAATCTGTTTAAGTAATGGAAAATTTTCTCCAGGATCATGCTTTTCACCCCAGAAAAGATGGACAGATGTGATCAAGAGGAGCCAGAGCAAATCAAATCTGTGTAGTGTGTCTGACATGTGGCAGAGTACAGGTAGCAAAGAACTTTCTGCTCCTTTTTTGGTTGCAATTTTTGACACTGCCAGAAGAGGAAATCTAATCATACAGTTACACTTGCTGCATATGGAGGAGCTGCAGAGCAAGTAAAAGCTTTACTGAATCATCAGGCAGTTCTCTAATGCTGTTAAATCTGTTCCTGGTTTGGTTTTCTTTCTAAGACAATAATTATAATTTATGCACAAGGAGAGCAATCAAAAATCCCTAGATTTGTAGAAGTAATGTGCTAAGGCACATAAAGAAAGGTGTTAAGATCCCAGATAGAAGCTAATGTGTATTGATTCTTATTAAAGTAAAAATTGGATGTGATGTTGTGTTTCCATTCTTTGTTACTGTGTCTGCCTAAGGAGGTAAGTTTGAATTCAAATGCAAACAATTCTTGTGGGGATTTCAGCTGAGTCTCCAGTAATCTAGTGTTTGGGGAAAATGACACTCTGTCCTTTATTTGAAATTGAACTGTTTTTCTTACCAAACACACAAGGTATTATTTCATCCTACAAGGCAACACCAAGTGTCAGAGTGGATGTTTATATATTGGAAATGACCTGTTTTTTAAAGTGGAAACAATTATAGCAGAAATTGAGGTTTCCTCATAGGATTTTATGATTCAGAACAACAATTCATGCCACATAAACAAAATTGCTTCCAGCCTGAGAGTATGTGTATCAGTTTTGTAGAATGATCATCCCAAAATGGCAAATGGAAATAAAAGATTTATAGTAGAAATGAATCTCAGATTTTATTTTCATGTTACTAATCAGAATTTGCATAGTATGTAAATGTCATGCATAATAAAATAGAATAGAATAGAATAGGTTTTAGTAGATGCATTATGTCAGAACAATACAACTTATATAAATACTTTGTCTCAGCTAGAAAGAATTCAGCAGTGTTCTTAGAAGAGTATTTGTTCTATGCAAATTAAATTGGACATAGGGAACTATAGCATCACTTGCTGCCTCAATCTTGTTTTCTAACACACTGAAGTCACTCAGCAATATACATGTCTGAAGCAATGTTCAGGCATGCTGGATCACTGGCAGACAGTCAAGGTACTGAGCCTGACATGGAATTTCTCAGTGACTGTGCCCACTGGCAAGCTATGTCTAGCTAGGCTCCTTCTCATCATCTTCTACTAGGGTCATACGAGGCCAGAAGAAGCTGGCTCAGAATGGGCTTCTGCCTCACTTGAGTGCAATGGGAAAAAAGAGTGGAGAGGCCCTCTGGTACCTTGCTTGCAGAGGAGAAACCAGCTATCCTTCCACTGTGTCCTTGTGGCTTTGGAGGGAAATGTCTTGTTTACATCCTTTCTTTAGCTTCCTCTCACCATTTGGTTATCCCCCTTGGCAATAGGCATCTGTTCTTTACCACATCTCTTAATACCTCGGCCATATAAAGGGGCAGGAATGGCCAATACCTGTCCCGCTCCCTCTTAATGCTGTTCTTTATGGTGTGACCTTATCCTTTCATACATGTGTAGTGTTCCTTCCAACTCATATGGTCCGTCTGTTGGACAGACTGCATCTTGCTGTTCAGGTGGAATTCACTGTCTCTGCATAGAGTAAGGTCAGAAGTGAATAATGCGATAATTCTGGCTTGCAAGCTGTTCTGATTGAGATTAGTAGCATGTCCATGATCTGTGCTAGAGCTTTATCAGCTCTACGAGATGTCAAGCCTCATTGGAAAGTCTCGAAGGACCTGAACGTATCTCATAAAATGAAAAACAGTTCTAACAGCTAATTTTTATCAATAAAACTTCTCCTATTTTGAATTTTTATGCTTTAATAGTCACTTACTAGATTTTATTTTGCATTTATGTGATAAATAAAGAATGCTTTGCTACTTTCTTTCTTACAGACCATGATCAATCTCCCGCTAAGCATATTTTTGATACATCAACTAACTGGATCTCCATTAATATCCTGTAAGGTAGGTTTTCCAGTTCTTGAAACATTGTTGTAATTCTCTTATGGATCCTTTAGGTAGGATAAACACCAGAACTGCATGCAGAGTGGTAGTATCACAGTTGTAAACTATCATATCCAGCCACAGAAAGAGCTCCTGATACTCTGAATTTCCTTCTATGCCTCTGTTCCTATTAACTTTATTACCATAAGCCTTTCTAAGTCATGTTTTTCCTAATGTAATTCCTAAACCATACTGTCTTGCCTATCCTGTTGATACTTAATTATGTACTTGGAGGATAGTCTTCTGGAAATTATGTGCTGCATAACTTTGAACAAGTTGCCTTCTGTTCCTGTTACTTTGGTAGCCTGTGTATAGAGTGGAGGGGGGAGGAGGTGCTGTGGTGAAAGGGGGAGAGCACATGAGTAAGAACTGCTTTTATAGAGAGATAACACTAAAATGATCTTTAGGAAGACAGATTCCTGCAGCATGTCAGCAGGATGAGGTATAATGTATCATCACTTTGGTTTTCAAGATGTTCCTCCCAAGCATCTAAATAGTGTTTATACCACTAAAGAAAGCTGTTATCTATGAAATGGAAAACATAAGGACTGTCATCTTTTAAAATAAGTTAACACTTTCTTAAGAGAAATCTGGAAAATTGTTGGATTTGTATGTGTCTCTCTTCTGTTCTTATGGTCTCTTGCTGTTGTTTCTTTTTAGTTAGGTGAATTGACTTTTCGCTGATCTACTTCGGTGTGAGGCATATATGCAACAAGTTCTTAAAAACATTAACTTAATTACACCATTGTCCCCAGAAGGTCACTAGATCTGACAGGGTACACTTTGTAGCAAAAAAATTCCTTTTCAGTTTGTAACTGTGTTTTGTGAAAACACAGACTACCACTGTTCAAGCGTCCAACTATTCTGAATGAAATATAAAGTGAATAATTTACAAGATTTTATTTTCAGGGGGAAGCTGACATTCAAACTGATGACAAAATACAGTTGTTTCAAAAGTTTGTTTTGAGTAACCACCACTAAACAAGGTAACTGCCTTTGGAAAAGGGGACATGCTTCTGAACATGCTCTTGCATCTCTGGATCACCCAAAGCAGCGTACCAGGGCTGGGCAGGCTGGGTGAGCAATGGGTGCTGATCTGTAAATATCTAAGCCCCACTACAAGTAAAAGCACAGTAACTCCAGCTCCAGTGCAGATGTTTTCCATACAGGAAGCCTCTAATCCAAACTTTCCTTCCTCTCCTCTTGCTGGCCTCACATGGCCTCATCATGCTCTTTGCTCATTCTGAAACAATTATATACATTTGAATGGCAGCCAGACCGATTACAGGCTGTGTTTTTCAAAAATTAGCTAATCGTTCTGATGACTGCATTTAGCAGAACATTCAAATTGACCAGGCTGCAGGTAGAAAATAATTTCTTTTTTGTTGTTAATGAGCTTAAGTCTGATGATCCACTAAGCAAATCCTGTTTCTTCCTCAGCCATTTCCCATAGGTCCCACACTCAGGTGCAAACCATATACATGCACGTCTTTATTCATACTAGAAAATTCCCATGACTTTTTGAAGATACCGAGAATTGCACAAAGGAGGTATTTGCCAAAGTGTTTCTCTGTTTTCTATTTTTGAACAAAAATCAAGGTGAACCCTGAAAGCTGCTGTACAGCACTTTGCTTGTGTTATACCTTGTAAAGCTCGATTCAGCCAACCCGTTGTTACATTCTTGCTTTGAAGTGACAGCATGTCAGAATGACATGAATTGCTTAAAAAGTTTCATAGCAGAACTGGTAAAGGATGTGTATATTCCTTGTGTTTGCAGAATTAAGAGGCAGCTTTGTATTTTTTTCTAGTGCCAAAAGCCAGAGGAAAGCATGCATAATTTACTGGAATACAACAGGATAAGGGAACCTTCCAAAGTATTTTATTTAGATTTTTGTTCTGTTTTATATTTGCTGCTCTTTTTTTGGTGTGTTTTTCTAGCAATAGGAATGGATCTGAACTTGCGCTTTCCCAAAATTTATGGAGTCTGGGCTGTGTGTCTCTGAGCGTATGTGTGGCGTGAGTGGCTTAGCAATATTGTCTCAATACAGAAAAGGAAACTTTTGTACATATAAGATGATAAATTTTAAAAATGCTTTGAAGGAACAATCTTATCACTTCAATGATTGAAAAGACTTGTTTAATATCCACTATCAATTATGTTTTTTCTTTGCATATCTCTAATGTGCCTATTGTGTGGCTTAGCTAGAACATGCTTCAAGCAAGCTAGTGATTTATTAAAAAGCCCAAACACTCCACATTTTTTCCCTCATTTCCATGTTACACAAAGACAGAACAGCGCTGTTACATTTTTAATTACTCCCATGGAGATTCCAGGACACCAGTCAGAGAAGATCTACATTAAATATGGGTTGTAAAACACATCTCTAATGCATGGGTCCCCTTGAAATGCTGTTACACCTACAGGCTGTGTCTATATGAGTAAATCCAAGCATGCCTGGGAACATTTCCAAGCGCTGGGCTGTGAATGTCTGTGCTAGTAAACAGAACTTTACCTGTCATGAATTCATCCTTTTCCAAACAATGCTGTACCCAAAAAATTCCTGGGCAGTTTTTGGTGTTTTGGCAGTTAAACGATTGTGCTGGCCTTTCCCTGTAGACAGACCTCCTGAAACCTCTCCTTTTGGAGACTGAAAGCCATTGTCCAGCACTGACATAGGACATCCCAGTCCACTTGGCCTCAGGGCCCAAACATAGTCTCAGGCAAAGTTCCTTTACTGGAGCAGGCATAGCCAGAGGGACTACTGTAAGAACCAGTAGAAACTGGTATTTCCCTGGGCCTTGTGCCATCATGGAAGGACATTTTGGAAAAAAGCCTCCAGTATCTCAGGTAAGGAACATCTCCTCATTTGTGATTTTTAAAATTATCAGGTATCATACTGAACTAATGAACTGATATATCTCTAACTTGGTTACAACTGAACCTTCATTTTTGAGAGCAGATCTTCAATTGAAATATTCCCATCTCAGCCTCTGTCGAGTTTATTTCAGTTTCACAGAGACCTGCTGAGCTACTTTGTTGTTCCAAATAAATAATAGAAAAAACTACAATTATCCTGAAGTTTCAGGGCAAGATGTGTTTGAAAAAGAAACTCATTAATCTGGCTACGCACTGGACTCTCAAAGGGGTGGCTTACAAAGCACTGGAAAGCATGAAAATCACACAAGGTTTTTAGCAGAATTTTGGAGGTTGACAAAATTATTAGAAATCCTCAGGAAGAATCAAAATGTTCACTGATAATTGATTTAGGATCTCTCCTACTCCTATTAATAAACAGTTGAAGAAACAGACATCACTTACAAATTTATGTCATAAAGAAAAAAGGAAAAACACTTAGAAATCAGCAAAGAATCTAGTCTTTGATATAACGAAGGAAAGTGGAGGTGTAAGATGGTGATTTAAACTATGCATTAATAATTTAAAATGTTTGTTATATACAAAATTCCTAACTAAAATGCAGTGTAGTGACCTGGAATAATTTGTGCCTCAGAGGTTGACATAATTAGCAAAGGCATTTTTGATAATGGAAAAACCAAAACATGCACAGTGTAAGAGGAAGAATTTACAGGGCAAAAAGAGTGAGTTGCTCACACCAAGCTTCCTCCTAGAAAAGACACAGCGAGAAAGGTTTTTAATCAGTAGCAAAACTTTTAAAAAAGAGAAGAAGTTCTGCAGTGCTGCTGGCTGACTTCCAGACCAAGGGGCAGTCAGATGCCTTTTCCTCCCACTCCTTCACTTGGTACTAGCAGGAGTCTAGTTTTTGGGTCTTCTCAGCAGAATTGTGTTTGATCCTTTTTTTTTTTTTTTTTTACTTTGGACAGCTTTCTGCCAATGCCATGTCTTATTTTCAGGATATGTCAAGATTGCTGATTTCTGCCTTTTGCTGTTTTCTCTCCTTCATGTCTTTTATTACTCCTGTTAATTGTAACTGTCGCTTTCTCCTCCTAGGAGAATGATTTCCTCCCTTCCCAATTACTCTTCCGTAACTCCTTCCCCATCTTCCCCCTAATCTGGGCCCGTCATGTTTGCTTTTCCTCACAGAACTCTTTATCCAGGTTTCCTTTCTCAGAAGTAAAAGAAATGAAAGACATTTCAAGCAATTTGTACTAATATCTTGTAAATAATTTATTCTGCTGTCTTCCATGTTACCTCTTCCTCACACATACACTCTTCATTGTTGTCTATTTAGTTTATAAGTGCTTTTGTATACTCTCTCTTTTAAAAAAGATCATTATTTGCAAAATCTTTTTTCAGGTCTTCACTAATGGAATGGTGATTAATAACATGATGGAATAAGTCAGGAGTGACTCTGTGAGTTTTGAAAAGGAGCAATGTTATGAATGTGTTCTTGGGCATGTAATATTGCCTAGCATACTTGCTGCCTCTTAAAACTGGAATGTGCCTTTCATGGTACATAGCTTGCTCCAGTGAAACAGAGAGATGATCTTTGCTTTGTCTAAAGGGTCTGTCACAATCATTATTGTGAACTGACTATTTCAAGAGAGAAACCATTGCTTAGGGTTTGGCACCATATAGGTATTGTCCTATCCTAGAAGTTTTGTTTTCAAGACAAAGAAGAAACTGAGGTAACGGAGCTTTACTTTAGGATGGCAGTCTTCCAAATGGGAGTTATTAATTAAGAGCAGCTCACATGTGTATTGCCTAATGCAAACTAAAATGTGATCTTCTTGAGTAGAAACCAGAAACTGAAAAGTAGCCCTGCACAAGTGAATATTGTTGGACTGTACTGAGTCCAGAAACACCAAGCACCTGGCATCTGGTATTTATCTGAGTGTTTGGCTTTGACTACTGATTTCAGCAATATCCAGGAAACTGTCGAGAGAGTTCAAACAGTTGTGACACATACCATAGTTTGGATGACTACTGGCTTTTGATGTGGACAAAATTCTTCATCTAATTAAACCCTGAAGTTCTGCTGATGTTAGGTACATACAGTGAATGCCAGTAACACTTCCCCTTCGATCCCAATGGGAAGTGTTTCCACTTCCAAGATGAAAGAGGTACCAAAAAGGACACTCCTCATTAAACGGATTGGCTGTCCATAATGACCTAAAATTCTAACAAATCTTACTTAACTTTCAGGTTTGTGCTCCCTACCACCTTTCTGTTGGATGGTCATAAAAGGTACTGAAATTTGTCTGTAGGCATTTTTCAATAATGATACTAGGTCAAAGTAAACTTAGCATTACTATCATAACAAACCATTTTACCATGTTTTATTAGAACAGTCTGAAACTGGTGTGTGTAACACTATCTCTGTACAATGATTATTATTTTTTGAGTCAATGGCTGGAGTAGTTACAAATGAAAGAAAACTACATCAAAGGAAATACTGCCCGAATGCCCAAGTCTTACTTACCACAAATGAAATCATGATACTCCTCAAGAAGACAGCTAGGCATCAGATGCAGAGAGCCACAATCCCACCTATGAAAAGGTCCTAAGTCCCATGTATTGGCCAAATAGGGTACTGATACCTTCCCTGACTAGACATTTCTGTTCTGGCATCACTGAAACCTGTAATGCCGTGAGTTCTGGGGTTTCCCATGACAATGCAACTATCCAGGAGGTAGTCACTAATCAGAAATGTTCCTAGAGTAACAGAGAAAGAGCAAAATGTATCTGTACCTTGAGATGTCCAAATGGATCCTTACGATTATGGGGAGCTGGGCCATAGTTAAGGACATCTACGTGCTGTTGTAGTTTCTGCCAGGCCTTGAATTATCCCTCCCTGGCAAATACAGTAGCACAATCTATATAGCTTTTCTTCCCTCAGTCGCCATGTTTCAAATTGACTTGGTTTGACTGTTACTATTTAAAATTTTTTTTTTTCTTGAACTCAGGTGATCTTACACTTCAACGTGCTTGTATACTTGCCTGAAGTTGATTCTATTTTAGTGAGTGCAGCTGCCTGGAAGATCTTATACCTAAAAGCTTCCTGTTAAACATGTAAAATGGCACTGCATATGCTAGGATTATGTACTTTTAGCAGCAGTAATTATATTTTGTGGTTCTTCTGTTTAATGATTCACTTGACCTTTTTTAATTTGTATTTTTGCTTTGTATAAAGAACGAAGAGTTGTATTTATATATATTTTTTTAAGTACAGCCATGTGTGTCTCAGCTGGTCTGTTTGGCACTAGCCAAATTGCCAGGATTGGGAGAAAAAAATCCAGTGGGAAATTGCCTGAAGTCAGAAAATTACCATAGCAAGCAAAATTGCCAAGTAGTTACCTATTTGACCTTGACGGGTTGGTATTGTTCATTCTTTGTAAGGCTGCACTGCCTAAGGCTCAAAGGCAAATCTGAACCTTTCCCAGAGCTGGCTTAGCCAGCAGAAGCAATGAGCGTGTTGTCAGCTGACTGATGGTGAAGTCTCAGGAGGCTAAGATGTACAAGCAGAGCTTTCTTCCAGCTGGACAACCCGTGTCTTTCAGTCAGAGGTGGAAACTTGCTGGGGTAAGGGGAACTAGTAAGATAAATGCAAATTTTCTTTTGCTCCCTCTGCTTAGGTTGTTTATGATTTTGAGTCTGAAAGGCAAATTCTTCAGAACAAATAATTCTTTTATTTGAGTCAATTTATTCAGCTGCTTTAATGAGGTGCCAAAAGATGTTTAACACACATTGTTCAATGAATGCGGGTGAGATTTTGCTGCGGTTTTGGATTCAGATGATAGGAGATTATAAACTAAGGTTATTATACAAGTTTAGAAATAGACAATTGTAGGGCTGGTTCTAGCTTATGTCCTGTAGAGGACTAGTAAAAAAAAGCTTCATGTTAGGGCTAGTGATCAAATCAGGGTCAGTGACTGAACTGACAGGGGTCTCAAAGACAAATTTTTTTTTCAGAATGGAATTATAGCTTTCATTTAGGAACCAATGAGTTTATTCTGTCCGTAGTGGTAGAAGTTGCTGGCCTGTGATTAAGGTTAAGGCTAAGATTAGTGTTAGGGTTAAGTTTAATGCAGACAAGAGCCAATAAGCAGCTCCATGTGAAGCTGCTTGCCTAGTCTTAACAGTGTCAAAATGTTGGACTTAACGTCAGTTCCATTGCCCAGAGAGGATTCTCGGTGAGGTTCAAATTTGTGTTTTAGCTGGTGGTTTTTAAGGGGTTTGAACTACATACAACTGAAATATGTTCCACCCTCGCAGAAAAAGAACTAGTGCCAACAGAAACACCCTAATTAGGTTCTTTTAGTTGCCAAGAATTTCAGATTAGAGGAAAATCAGTTTATTGCTGAGTTGAAATTAGGGTTCAGACATGTCAAGTGCTGCAGAACTGTAACTCCATGCAAGAGAAAAGCTTTCCACATAGATAAATCAGGCAAGGACCTCCTGATTGGATCTAGTTTCTCCAACTGATGTTTAATGTGACGGTTAAAGACTCAGGATAGCAATGACCTAACTAGTATTGCGAAAGACTCAGAGCCTGGAGGTGGGTTTGAGCCAGTGCTGAAACTCAGTCTCATGACAGAGTAACTGCTTTATGGATAAATACAGGATAACAACTACAGGTCAGAATTTAACTTGATAGGGGAACTAAGAATTAAGTTTTGAATTAGCAATGTTGTGTTGTAGCTAATGAGTTTTAAAGTGGTAATGGATGTGGGTCGACACACAGTGTTAGTGAGGAGTGATGCTGTGGGGTTAGGCATGGGTGAAAAAGATGTTCCTAATCCAGGCTTTGTTATAGCTCCTTGGCTTTTTTGGTCGTTTCTGTCTGGCCAGAGATCTTAAGCTTAAGGCTAGAGGTAGTGCTGGCATGTAGCCTAGAAGGGCTTATGAAACAGGGTTGCATACTAGGCAGCTAGCACTGGGGATTTCATGCAGGAAGGAGTTTCTGTGATTCACACTGGTCTCAGATATCTAGAGTCTATCTCAACTGGAGTAAGGGGGATGATGGGGACTAATGTTAGGCAATGGGCTAATGGAGATTTTGGAGTGATGCTGAGAGGGCCAATCATATTTGTGTCAGGCTGGGCTAGTAAAAGTTGTCATTTTATGTACGTACCCAACTTTTATAATTTATTCAGTGAATCTAGAAGAAAGTGCCTAGTGTTTTCACTAGAAGTATTACTGGTTTGGATATGTGATTTTCCCTTCACAAAGCAGTGACTTCAGTTTTTATCTCAACGTAACCAGTCTTCATAGGGTCAGTTGCAGAATTATGTGAAAAATTTCTGTGGTTTTAAATAATTATGACTTTTAGTATTACAGGTTTTACAGAGTTAAATTGTATTATAAGAGTAGATGCTGTCTATAAACACAGAGCATTAGGGTCAGGTTAACACTGTGTAGTGTTAACCTGGGACAAAAGTTTCCCTTTTTTTCCTAAATTCCCTGTGTGGGTACTGTGTTTCTCTATGTGGATGTGTTAGAGTTACTGTGCTGGATGGGTGATGGAGCACTCTCTTGCCATATGAGAAGAAACATGGGCTCAGGAAGCAATTTTGAGAAAGAAATTTGGATGTATACCCTCTTCCTATTCCTGGGATAGAGACAACATAATTTAAAAAGCAGCAGCAGAAGAGTTCTCACCATAATCCCTTCTCACAATAAACAGAGTTATCTTTTTTCATGAGTTAAATCTGCACCAATAAACAGACTATGAGTTCCCACAAGAACATGCCCAAGGCAGTCCTCCAGAGTCTAAAAACCATCCTAAAAATTATCTGAAAAATGCCCAGAGTACAGGAATTATCAGACCTGCAGTAGTGACCTCTGGGCTCTTTGTACTTGTCCTGCAGCCTAAATTCCTTTTGGAAAAAAACCACGGTATGCCCAAATTATCTTTATTGAAAGAGAGCCTGAGGCTTTTAGGCATCCAGGAGTAGAGTAGTCCAGATACTGCTCCACTCTAACCAGTACAAGACCTGTCAGGAGGTGATAAAGATGATTTCTTTAAAGCCAGCTCTTTCTTGAAGTGTGTTAACCGAAGTATTGATGGTAGGCTGTATCAGAACTAGGTATGGATCAACTCTTTCAAATCCACTAGTGAAAACAGATGCAGTTTGCAATCATTTGCCCTGAAATCTACCTTAGCATTCAGGGTATGTTTTATCTTTTTCTAAATGGATGGGATGAGATTAGCCCAAAAAAGATCTGCTTTTCCAGTTGCTACAAACACTAGCCTGTGTTTACTTTAAATTAATGCTTCAGTAACTAGCACCTGAACTCTGTTTCTTAATAAATGCCCACTTTCTGTTATGTTGTTACCTTATGGATCCTGGTTGAATCACGGCTACAATATTTCATCTATTCTGTGTCATGTTTGGAGCTAAAAACAATTTTTCAAACAGAACTTTCAAAAAAGGTACCGGAGTGTCCCACCCCTACAGACAGCCTCACTTTTGTTACTGAAGAGCAGGCAGATGTGGAGTTTGCATGGTTCAATAAAAGTGAATGCAAGCAGAAGGCAGATATCAAATCAAAAGCAATCTTTGTGGTACCCCGTAGAAATGATGTTCGTTTCTTCTATGATATGTTTCCAACGCTCTGTAAGTGCAAACTTTGGTCCTATCCCAAATGAACAAAACCATATATCATAATAATTCTCTTATACCACAGAAAATTTTCACACAATTCTGCAACTTGCCCTGTGAAGAGTGGTCAAATTTAGATGAAGGCTGCAGGTACTCTTAAGTAATTGTTACGATTTCACACTTGGGAAACTAACATTTTATAGCCATTAAGCTTAAAAGTTGAATTAGCAAAAAAATGGTGAAAGCAAATTCATGAATGTTTTGTAAATAAATTACTCTTTTTCTGGCTTTTCTCTTCCTTAAAACATATATTATGTGCAACTACACGGAAGTAATAGGCATTTAAGACTCCAAATCATCCATATTCTGGATCGAATGAACTCAAGGGACTTCAGAGAGCAACAGTTCATCCAAACCACCCTGACAGATGTTTGTAACTGGTCCTGTAAGTCTATTATGGCAGGGTTAGACTACTGCTTCCCTGTTCTTATGTACCCTCGGAAACTCTTACTCTATAAATTGCTATGCCTTGGTTTAAAGTACCAAATGAGGAGTAATTTTGGAGATCATTTAGATTCTAGATGATTCAGAAAGAGTCTGGGAAGTAGGAGGCTTTCTTCTAGGTAAATAAATCTCTAAGTGACTTCATGTGCAATACCTATTATTCCTGTGAAGCACATCATGAAAAGCACAAGTTCAGAATTTCTGCTGAGTAAAGTCTGAGAGATCAGGGCTGTACAGTTTAGGGTTCATAAATATTGCCGAGCATCTCACCATTACCCTACTGTATCTTGTTTATTTAATCTTTACATCTGACAGTAAAATATTGCATTATCACACACTTACTTTCAAAAGCAGCAAAAGATTCCCTACTATGACACCTAGTTTAAAAGAATACATGAATGCCTTTAGTAGCAACATAATTTAAGGCTTCTTTCTCAATGATGTAAAACATGTTCCTGATAGTTCTAGCACTGGGACTGGGGTAGATCTTCATATTCATCCAAGAATATCAAAGTTGATATTAATTAATTAATTTCATTAATTCATGAAACAGAGAGTGGAATCCAAAGTATTCCAGTGTGACCCAGGTTACTCTGCCTAAAAAAATAAAAAATTAACTTCAGCTCCTGTAAATGCTTATGTATTTCATGTTTCCTACTTCCACTGTGGCATTTCTGATTGTGTTCATTCTTGTATGTCCTCAAAACATTCACCTAACATTGACTAACTCCATCTCTTATTTCAGGAAAAACTAACAGTTCACTCTCTAAGGTTTACTTCTAATACAAAGTTTCTAACCCTAAGGATGTCCGGAATACTCCTAAGTATATGTAGACTCAGAGTCTAGAAAAATTAGAAGGATGGGAAAAAATACTTATTACTATGTCTATAATAATTTTATTCTGTTTCATTTGGGATGAAATTTTTTATCATTTTGATGAGACTATGGTAAAAATGAAAGTTTTTGAAAGTGAAATGCAGAAGTAAATTATAAGATTTTTAGATACATGCATGAATAATGCTCCTGTTGACAATAGTGGAACTATTAATGTGTATAATATTTTGATCATAAAGTATCAGTGTAGCTGGGAATTAACTGTAATATTGCAAAAGTTCATATAGATGATCATTACAGAATAGGTCCTATTACAGGGTAATTCCTCAAATTCAAACTGTTTAGAATTTTCTGTATTTCATTTTGGTGCAAAATGGTTCAGACGATGCTAAAATACTCTCATCTTCCTTAGGACCTGACTTTTTTTTTCCTTACCTTACTCCCAACCATGTAAGCTCCCTGCATGCAGAGCTCCCTTTTTTTCTGAGCAATTTTGTGGCATTTGGCCTGCCTCTTTTATTTTAATTGTGTGTTAAGATGATGGCATGGCTAATAGTAAAGACTTCAGTTTTTCCATAGTTGAACACAAAGCTGGTATTTTCAGTAAAGTTTAGGGGAATTAGACAGTCAAATCCCAATAAATTTCAGTGGATGCTGGACACAGAACTGTCTCAGCTGCTTTGAAAATCCTAAAAGACTTATAATTTTCATTGCTTTTACTAAATAAATATATTAGTCTTTATTACTGAAGTGTTTAAAAATTAACTGAAACACCTGTTCTGAATGGATCTAAACATTACAAAAATCTAGCAGTATAGCTCTTGAATTAGTGTATGTACATACTCTCTTTTCCCTCACTCCTCCCTTTGTAAACTAAGGACCCGAAGAGCCAGAAACTGAAGTCAATGGAAAGGGAAGCTGCTGAGCAACTCTGTAAACAAACTCTCACAGCTCAGTGAGGTATTCACAGAAATACATCCAAAAATGTGCTTTTTGTTTGTATAGTCTAAATGCTTGAAGACTGATACCGACACCGCAACTGCAGTGCATCATAGAATGAAAGGATGTATGTTAACCAAGGGTTTCTCACAGTCTCTCAAACCTCACAGGTAAACAGCAGAAGTAATTGTAATGTGAGAGTAGTGAGTCTTCAGCTTTAAAGGCAAAGGCACTAATAGCTATGGGTGCTCATACTTCCAAACCAAAACTATATCAGAACATGACTTAATGTTCATAGCAGTTTTCACTATTGTTTTTGTAATACATGCTGTAGGATATGTTCATGTGAATTTGTGTGTTCTGTTCATTTTCAGAAGTGTTATATTATGCCTGTAGTCTCAATGTGGAGCATTTCCATGGGTAAACCAATTAGAAAGTTTTTCAAATTAAGTGCTAAACCAGTATTTTTCTACTTAATTGAAAGTGGGTTTTTTAACTGTTTTTATTTTTGAGAATGCATGTAACACATTCTGCATGTTTTATCCATCCTCACCAAGCAGCTATATGATATTCCACTGAGTAAGCAGTGATTTTAAAGCCATGGTTTTTAAGGATTGCTTCAGTCATTTGTTATAGCTTTGAATGCTTAATTAATGGAATAAATCTGGTTTCAAAATATTTCAGGATCTTAGCACTGCAGAAATCAGTTTTCCTGTTCTGATTGTCATATAATGACAAATCCACTTCCTCAGTAGTTACCAGATGGTATACCTTTGAATGGACATGATCAAGTAACTGTGTGTGGGAAACTTACTATTTACCTCCTTTCACCTATTCTTGACTGATCTACTTCCATTCCTCCAAAGACTGAGGAGACACAATGCAACACCCATGAAAGCAGTTGATTGGTGCAGTGCTGGGACTTCTAAGACACAGCTGTTCGTGGAAACAAAATCTGAAGAACGGGGAAAAAATATGCTGATTGTATACGTTGTTCTTCACTTCATAATTCCTGACTGTGTGAGGTTCCAGACTATTCTGAGAAGACAATTTTAGGGCAGAGATGAGATGCAGTGTGGGTGGAAGAGCTACAAGACGCCAACTTCTCCCACCCTATCTTGGCTTCTGTGGCAAGCTAGTCAGCTGCATATCCAACTCATGCAGAAAAAGAAAAGTACATTTATTTAGGCCCAGGTCCATGACTTAAAATGCTATGTTGTTTTTTGTGTATTCAGGGAAACCCGATGATTTAACTTTGATTTAATGGCCCTACTGGTCTGACTTCTCCACACCTGTTATGACTCAGCTAACTTAGGATACCACAACTGTTAAGATTATACAATACATATTATATAAGATTATGTCCTATTTGACTGTTTAAGTTGCTAACATGTGCTGTGAAACTTTGATACAGTTTGGATGGCAAAACATATTCTATTAAATAAAATAGTAAGGAATTTTATGTATCCCTTTGAAAATTGTAGGTCTAACATTCATGCTTATATGGCTATATAAGCTACAGTGTATATAGGCCACCTTGAAAAGAAAAGAAAACAGATTTTATTTAGGGTATATGCAAATGGCAGGCAGACACAAGCTATCTGGGAAATCAAGCACTATGCCTGAAGCCATTCCTTCTGGTATGAGCAACTTGGTCAGCGGTGCTGAGGGAGCAATGTGCCTTAGCATGGTGCCCAAGCAATCAGACGCAGGATGTAGGAGACACCAGTTGAATACCCTCCTAAGCTGGAGAAGATAAAGTTCTTTTACCTCTCTTGTTTCACAGTGACACCACTTCAAAAAGGAATGCAAGATCTGGGAGAGCAAAGAGCAAGGCTGGCTAACCATGCTTCTACAGCCCACAAGTGATGGCACTCACTGTCATGGTGAGAAGGGAAGCCTTGGGCCAGCTTCAGCCTCAAAGATGTTTTCTGTATCTTCTTCAATGATTTGGCTATTAGTGGGACATGTGCAAGAGCCCAGCACTGGAACTGAAGAATTTTCCTACTGGCAGATTCATTACAGGGCTTCCATCATGCTTTGCTTTGCCTTGTGCAACTTCCCTCTCTCTAAAATCTAGATATATATTGAATAAGAAAGCTAAGGTATCATTAGGCTTGCCTACCCCACAGCTTGCCCATTTGAAAAGACTTTTTCTGTTACTGAATTTTTCCTATTTATTACAGTTTTTACATCTCTCTATTTCTTCCAGATAGCTGGTTCTCATAAATTATGCAATGAGGCTATGACTCAAAATAAGGACAAATGATATCCTCCAAAGAATTAATTTGAGGCTTCAACTAGATCATTCCTGTTTGAGGCCATATAGAACATTATTTTTAACATGCCCCAGCAAAAATAGCCATGCTGCAGTATGTCTAGGGAAATGAAGAAAATCTTGAGAATCTGGCTAACACATTTTGTACTGGAAAAATCACAGAAACTCATTGTGGAGGAAGCTATACTAGGAAAAAAAAAGGCACAAAACAAATCTAACAGATGAGAAGATGAAGGAGTCAGCTTTCAGAAACCAATAGGGTGTAATTCTTCAATTCTGTTCTGCAGATCTCAGAATAAAATCTTGTCAACCTCTCTCTGGGAAGGTATAAGAGGAACAGAGGAGGAAGAAAAGGAAGTAGTCTATCTACAGCTGTCAGAAAGAAACGTACTAATTCATTTTACATTGATCTTCCAGAGTTGGAGCTAAGAAGAAGAGAAAAGGTTAATTTTACAGTTCAGTGAATACTTCACCCATTTATTATTCTAATGTTCCAAAATGCACAGTAAGGCTTTAGAAGAAGGCTGTGTAAGTGCCATCTATATAGTAATCTGAGTACACCAAATTGAATTGGACCCTTGCTGTTCACAAATACAAGTTTACAAGTCCAAAGTAACCCCAGTGTTAATTGCAGTGTGCAAAAACTCAGATGAAAGCCACATATACGTATCTCTAAGCAAAACATAATTCAAAGAATTTAGGTACCATTTTATACATTTGTTTTCTATTGCTATTTCATTTTTAATGTCTGAGGAGGATATTCTGTTCTGCTGTGAAACTTTGCTAATTAATCACTATTCTTCAACAGCTTTCTTTAATAACAGATACTGCACTGTATGTTTAACAGCTGATGCAGGGACCTTGGCCTGGGGAGCCATGAGCATTGCTCAACGAATACTTCCAGCATGGGTCTGACTCTTTTTCTCCATGCTGACTCGACAACCTATCAAACAAAACATTTCATTATGTAGGCTCTGTGGGACATGTGGGATGCAGAATAGAGAGCATGAAAGGGCAGGAACACTCCACTATTATTTTCATATTATTTTGCAGTTACGGAACGTTTGGCAAATTATGATACACACTGTTGCAAGGCAGATGCTATAAATTGGGTCAGTATGATATATACGGCTGCCAAGGAGCTGTTTAAGTATATTTTCACTGTTTCCAGCAAAAATAAGAGAGAAGTAAAGACATCCTGAAGTAATTATGTCATTTGGAAGGAAAATCTGGCAGGGATTTTTAAAACATACGTGCACAAGGAAGAACAAATTGAACACATATCATACTTGAAAACCTGGTGGAAAAGGATCAACTGATAAACATGACACTAAAACTGTTCAGTTATCAGTCAGCTAATCAATTAAGCTATTAGCACAGACCATTTGTTCAGCCTCTGAAGGACATTTTAAAGTCATCAAAGCCTGCCATGATAAAATAAAAATGCACTTTAAAAAGCTATAGCCTTTTTCTAAAATAGACAATAAAAGACAAACAGTTGGCTTAACTGGACCAATAGGTTACTGTTCACTGAGATTTCAATTCTGAATGGATTAATTTTGGACTTTCATTTGCAGCTATATCAATAAAGGCTTTGGGAGTTGCCAAAATATGCAACCAAGAGACAAAAGAGACAGACTGAAAGGCCCACATGCTGTTCACAGTAAGTAGTTATCTTTAAAACTTCTTAAGTCTGTAAACATCACCAGTGTGGAGACAGATTTTGTGTTGCTGCTCACTGGTACATTACATTGCTTTTTAGCACTAGCGTTTCAGTGCTATCCCGATGACTCAGTCAGGGTCAAGCTCCAGTTGCAGCCCACATTTTGGAAAACATGCACCAGTCAGCAATAACTTGCAAACCGTCTGTTAATGAGTCTCTTTCCACACTGCTAATTCCAGACCGTTATATAATTGTAAAACTTTAACACCTAAACTTCAAGGACTTGGCGGCATTTTGCATTCCTTAAAGAGAAATAAAGAGAAAAAACATTGAGATTTCAGAATGATTCCCTCTGAATTTACTTTTTTATATACAGAGAAACTTCTCATATACAATACTCAGTCTTCCCTACTTGCTGTAAGACACGGGTATCCTCATTGCATAATAGAATGTCAGGCAGCTACATGGAAACTGTAACACCAGCAGGTACCCTCCGGTATTACTTCCTGAACAGTTATCTGTTCATAGAGTGTTACACTGTTAACATAACTACCATGAGAAGCAGAAGTGAAGCTAAATATGTAAAACAGTATTTTTTCAAGGATGAAACCATGCAGAAGAGAGTAAGGGACAAACGGTCAATGTCAAAGAACAGAAGGAAAAAGATGAGAAAGTAGACTCCATAGTAAATCTTGGGGGAACTTCTGTATTGTGACTGTCATGAGACAGCAACATGGGGAAATATAGCAAGAACCAAGGTCACTTGATAATGGGCTGGACTGCAAGACAATGCCTGTGACTAAGTCAGTCCTAAATGACTAAGTCAGTCCTTTCCATCTCCAATGCCTCCAATAAAACCTCTGCCCTAAAATGATAAATAAATATCTACAGACAAGCCAAAACAGAAAAAGATGTTTCCTCTAGAAAGGACCCAAGGGCCTTGAGGGAAATCGAAAAGAAATTATTTTGGTTTGGAAGGAATTAATATCGTTATGGGCTGTGGAGACAATCAAAATCCCATAAAGGACTCTAGTAATAGTAAATGCCTATTTGCCCTGAAATTAAGAGAGGTTAGTTAGCTGCATGATTTGGAACCACTTCTGAGGCATCTCTTTAAAGACTTGTGTAACTTTATGAATGCAATGCTTTTTATCAGGCCCAATGCTGCAAGTCATCGAGGAGACTTTACACCTCTCCCCTCTGCCCCCCCCCCCAAAGTGGCTGACATTTTTAGGGATCTGCCAGCAAGTTCCTAAGCGTATTTTCTAACATGCTA
This sequence comes from Phaethon lepturus, assembly GCF_000687285.1. Lineage (NCBI taxonomy): Eukaryota > Metazoa > Chordata > Aves > Phaethontiformes > Phaethontidae > Phaethon > Phaethon lepturus. The sequence continues at coordinate 58,746 of NW_010563965.1, read as the reverse complement.
AATTTGCCATGCTGCTTTCCAGAGGACCATCTAGCTTGTTATTTCATAGTGAGAATAGTGTTTTGGAGCTGACTGAAGTGTTCAGTTTTAAAATGTGTGTGGCTAGCTAGCACTGTCTCCTCCACAAAGTAAGAATATTTCCTATTTGACACTCTTTGCATTCTTATGTCCTTTATGCAACTACTTCTGAGATCTTTATGGCTAACTGTCTACAGCATGCCACTTTTTGTGCTATTCCTTTTTTGGTCTGGAAAACTTTTTTTTTAATACTATACTCCATAATGCTGTATTACTCACAGCAATCTTTCACATTTAACCATTCTATGGCACTGTTTAATGGTCTGACTTATTCTTAGAACTTGCAAAGTCACAGGTTATCAGTGTCAAATTATCCAGTTTCTTGCACTCATACTGGGATCACATTCTGCTCAAGATCTTTCCATTTATTTTAAGCCATGTGGTTCTTTGAAAGCCAGCACTTCTCATAATATGGGCTCGTCTTTCTTGAGCTTTGTTTTGTACATCCCTTCCCCCCATGGCATTGTTTGAAGCAAATCTGAGCAAATGTAGAAAGAAAACTTCAAGAATACCTAGAACATAGGAAAAACCTGACAGAAAGGTTTCATAGATTCACAGGGCTCCCTGAAGTTGAAAGTTTGAGCCATTACTAAGGGTAGCAGAAGGAAGCAGAAGTTTGGAAGCAAAAGATAGATGTAGTTTTTATTTCATAGGCTTGTCCCCCACTCTGCTTCTTTGCATATACAGACCATGATGAGAAATGTTTTTGCTCAGGACTTGCATCCTCATTATTTATTACATCCTGGCAGCATGACGTGATGTGCCAAGATCTCAGCTGGATCTAGCCCAATATTCCAAAATTAAGCGAGTAAATGGATGCAAGTCAACTTAAGTTTTTTCACTGAGTTCAAAAGTGAATTAAGTTGTCCTGTAAATATTCACTCAGTCCAAAGCCGGGGACCACCACTGCTTTCAGCAATTAGTGAAGAGAAATACAGTGTGCCACTGCAGGCTTGGGCCCTGATCCCACACATGAGTTCTCCTCTGTTCTCTTTATTCATGCTTCTGAGCTCCAAGGGGGCTTCTCTTGTTGATCTTGCCCCTGTTTCACACCAAGAACAGCCCTTTGGCTCAGCAGGCCTAATAAAGCACTAAAAATGTTCTTGCCTAAGTTTTGTTTTACATCTGTGGTAAGGTTTGCATAGGTGGTAAAATTAAAAAGATATTTCTAGTAGCTCTGCTGACAAAAAGAACAAGCAGCATGCCTGTCAGAGCAAACATGCATCTCGATTACCTCTGAAGTCACAAGTAAACAAGTACTAAACATATCCAAGGCATATGATGAATAACAATGGCATTTATTTTCTCCTTCCTACTCCATGTGGGTAAGAAAAACTGGCATAAAGTATGCAGGTACAGTTCAGCAAATCTTTAAAATTTCTTCTGGTTTAAATAACTACATGTTTTTCTCTCATCTTATGAAGCTATTCATAAATTCTCCTCCCCATATGGGGATTTGAAATGATGCTTCCTATTACCCAGTACGGAGGCTTAATGTCAGGCCTTGAGTGTTGGTAGTGGTTTGGGAGATTCTTCTTTCTTTCGATGCTGTATTTGCATTTATAAATAAAGATTTCATAAGCGAAAGGACAAGAATTCAATGGGACTCCATTCTTAAATGCAGAGGGTAGCCCACCGCTGTATTCAGTCATTATCAGTCCATCTTAATGCCCTCTTTGCTACAGGAGACAGGACAGACAAAGAAAATGAGGAATGTTAATCCCAGAAAAGCATGCACCAGATCTGTTATATTGTGCTACCAGGCCTTGAATACCTGACTCACTGTATCGGACACTGTAACTTATAAGTAGCCATATAAGCTTAAGTATTTCCACCAGCAGAAGTATTTTCTTAGTCATGTCTGCTAGCTGTCCAAAATGGACGGAAAGGAAGGCAATTTTAAGACAAACATAGATGAAGTAAAGTTAGATTAACCTTTCAGACAACGTTCATATCTGGCATTCATACAATGCAGAATAACAATTAATAAAAACACAAAAGTGGAGTATCACAGAATAACAGCATCACAGAATGGTAGGGGTTGGAAGGGACCTCTGAAGATCATCTGGTCCAACCCCCCTGCCAAGGTAGGGTCACCTACAGCAGGTTGCACACGAATGCATCCAGGCGGGTTTTGAAGGTCTCCAGAGAAGGAGACTCCACAACCTCTCTGGGCAGCCTGTTCTGGTGCTCCATCACCCTCACAGTAAAGAAGTATTTCTCCATGTTGAGGTGGAACTTCCCGTGCTGCAGTTTGTGCCCATTGCCCCTCGTCCTATCACTGGGCTCTACTGAAAAGAGACTGGCTCCATCCTCCTGACAGCCACCCTGCTGGTATTTATAGACATTGATAAGGTCTCCTCTCAACCTTCTCTTCTCCAGACTAAACAGCCCCAGGTCTCCCAGCCTTTCCTCATACGAGAGATGTTCCAGTCCCTTAACCATCCTCGTAGCCCTCCCTTGGACTCTCTCCAGAAGTTCCCCATCTCTCTTGAACTGGGGAGCCCAGAACTGGACACAATACTCCAGATGAGGCCTCACCAGCACAGAGTAGAGGGGGAGGATAACCTCTCTTGACCTGCTGGTCACACTCTTCTTACTGCACCCCAGGATACCATTGGCCCTCTTGGCCACCAGGGCACATTGCTGTCCCATGGATAACTTATTGACTACCAGGACTCCAAGGTCCTTCTCCATGGAGCTGCTTTCCAGTAGCTCAACCCCTAACCTGTACTGGTGCATGGGGTTGTTCCTCCCCAGGTGCAGAACTCTAGACTTGTCCTTGTTAAATTTCAGGAGGTTCCCCTCTGCCCAACTCTCCAGTCTGTCCAGATCCTGTTGAATGGCCGCACAGCCTCCTGGTGTATCAACCACTCAATAAATAGTAAACAGTAAATAGTAAATAGTTCTAAATCCAGAAGAGAAGAATAGATTTGGCAGACCATTTCCAAAACAGGCTGGCAGCCTTTCACAGTGGTGAGCTTACCGCAAGGAACGTGTGCCATGTACCTTTACTCCAAGACGTTATCTCCGTGTAACCAGGAGTTCTAAGATTCCCAGCTAGAAAACCTGTTACAAGCTTTATTCCTTGATTAAATTTTTTTAATGGGGTTATAATCGTGATGGGCTTTATTAATGAATGTATATCCTTCTATTGTATATAAGGTCAGTGATTAAAATAAATTTACTTTGTCCTCCTTTTTAAGAAAGATTATTAAGCTTGGAATAGAAAATAAATGGAATATTTTGTTTGGTTTTGGACTGTATGCATTTCCCTCAAGTCAGACTAAAATGAAGAAGTGATTGAGGCTAACACTCCTTTTGTTTGTATCATTTCTGTTTTCTGTAGTATTTATAACATATCTAGGCCCTTGTGATTGTTTGGATGAGGTGGTTTCAAGCTGCATTTACTGTTTGGAGTTACACATCATGGATCTGACCCAAAGCAATGAGGATTTTCAGATCCTGTTTTGAGTAGACACCTGCTGAGGCAGTGGCACTTCATCCTTCTGTTCACTGCAATGGTCTTTGAGCCAGACTTTGGTCGTTATTTACAATTCTGCTTCCATTCCCTCCCGTTTCTTCCCATCACAGTAGATACATTCCAGAAAGGAGAAAAGCTGGTAGTTTGAGCCCTAGGTTCAGTCAACAGAAACTTCTTATACTCTTCTTCTATCATAAATAGATCATATCATAAAGAGATATCATATCATTTATCTCAAGCATACGTTGTAGAGGCCCAGGGGAATTAATTCTTTATTGTAGCATTCCTCCAACACTTCTGCTTTGGTGCCAGTATCTCAGAACTTGTTTTAGATTTCTGTGTTGATCTGAAATGCTGAACGTTTCCTGGAAGACATACATTTTTCTCATTCTCAGTGCCTTCCCTCCGTCATTTGATGTCAATAACTATTGGAGGCGGAATCCCAAAATCCTTGGAAATTAAAAGGCAGGGGAGGAATAATTTTCGCACAAGCTTTTCTGTATTTCAACTATGCAGAACTGCACGGGTGGAAAACATGCAAAGTTAATTACAGAGATTAAAAAATATATCTCTCAATTTATGAAGATAAAACTGTAATTGGAAAAAAAGGAAAAGTAGTTTAAACACAGTGGAAAATTGAGATTTTGAAAATTACATGGCTTGAATTGACAGAATGGGCAGAAATGATGTTTATCCTCTTCATTATACCTTTACCTTCCTCCATAAAAGGGTTGGGAAAACTGGAAAGACAACAATAGAGCAGCAGTGGTGGCTGTCCTCAACAGCACAAGCTCTACAGTCACCATAAAATGCTCTATAAAATGACCCACTGTTGATGTGACAAACACACTGTCAGACAAAAAGGCAATGTTATGTTTCACAAAGTAATAAATTGCTCTTTGTTTCATCATATAAAGTTGCAGTATCTCTCACTGATGCTATTTTCTTTTATGGTTTGTCATAAACAAGTCCCAAACCGACAACTATTTCCCTGACTTTTACACAGGATGTTCCCAGGGCCTTTGAAGTTTTTTTCCGTTCTTTGAAAGCAAACGCTACCGCCCTCACTGGCGTGTTCTCTATGGCAAGATAAAGCCTGAATCTTCAGGGATTTTGGTACAAGATACCGCAGAGGGCTCTGCTGGGTGCTAGCAGTGGAGCAGCCTGGGCACAGGGAAGCAGTGGTGGCTCCGTCCAGAGGCAGCATGGTCCCTGATGCCGGTGAGCTGCCCTGCTGACCATGCATTGCTGTAGCTTCAAGGAGGCGACATGTCGCAGGACCGTGAGTGCCATGTTCATGCTGTTGTTTTGTTAATGACCCCTCTAAATTTGAGCTCAGCCATTGTTGCTGCCTGGTGCAGGGATTGCTCACAGGAGCTGAACTGTATCTTCTTTTTTCTCTTGTGAATTAATCTCATTGTTTCATTGTCTGAATAAGTGAGGACAACCAACCTTGATTTTAAATCTGTGTAAATAGACTCATTATGTGGCCAAAACAGATGAAGGAGGAAAAAAAACCCAAAAACAGTAAATGAGAGTGGTGGTCAGGTCCTAAAATGACATGCTGCCTTGTGCTGACCACTGCAGAGCAGGAAGCTGCTCCCATGCGTGGAGGCCACTGCCTTGCAGTTGGCGTCTGGCCTGCGTGGGAGGCACTGGTGCCGGTTGCACTGCCACCCCACAGCTTTCCCTGCATGACCCAGGCTCTTCCACCAAAAAATGGAGCTGCCAAGGAAGGCTGGAAAACCCTGCCCTGCTCCGAGCCTGCACAGCAACTCCACAGAGCTTAAAGAGGCTGTTCTGTTGGAGGGTAAAGGCAAAATAAACCTATGAGAAGTCTCTCAGGATACTGGGGATAAGAAACAGTTTTCTTATCTGGGTAAGCTGGTAAGAAGCCCTGCTAGTTGGAGTTTCACTTCAAAAGGAGGGAGTCAACATTTATTCTCTCCCGAGTGTCCTGAGAGTGCTGTGCTAATGACAGGTACTTCAGTACAAGTTCTGAGTAAGAAGAGGTAAGATAGTAGAGGGAGAAATCTGGGTAGTTGCAGCAGTCTGTAGTGCAGGAGCACAACACTGGCTCCTGCACTCTTCTCTCTCTGCCCTGGACAAAGCATTTTTACCTTTAGTGCTTTCTGCAAAAGATACAAGGGCCATCTTCCCCAGAAATGGGCAGCTATTTTCTTGCTTGTTTGCAGGGAGAAAGCTGGGGAAGAGATCTGGGAATGGGCAGCAGTAGCATTAATGTACCTGCCTCTAGAATCTTTTGGCATTCAGGACTGTTGCAGGGAAAGCATGCACTAGGAGCAGCTGGAAATTCAGATACATACGTGAAGTGCGTATACTCTTGTTATTAGAAGTGAAATAGGATTTCTGCAAGGAGTGGGGGAGCCAGAGAGGCAGGGAAACCAAATACTTCATAGTGCTGGCATGCTTGGAGGCATTTTGCAGCTTGTTCCATTTCTGAATCAGTATTTGCAGAAATCACACTACTAGCCAGCAGTGTGGTATCTCTCCCAGCAGTGCTTTTAAGTGTAATGCAAAAACCATCACAGCCTAGTGGCACCAAAGAGCGCTTGGGAACCTGCTGCATCAATTTGAGCTCTCAGTCTATTGTTATCAGTGACCAATATCTAAAAATAGAGTAAAAACCTAAATATTGTACTCACAGGGCATCCCATTCAACAATACTTCTAGTTCCAGCCTCCACATGTAGTATTTGGGAGGACACTGTTTAGTTCATTTCCTTAAGACAGAAAAAACATATTTCCTAACATTTTTTAGCCCAGTTTGTTCAGTCTGCCCTGAATAGATTTCCAGAAAAGCTGCATCGTGACATTTCCTCCTGGACTCAAAGCAAAAGCCATGCACTTGTAATGTTTCCTCTGTCAGAAGGAAACACTATAGAAAGGAGACAGGTGCAAGAAAACTGTATAGCAGAATTTTGCTTTTACTTCCTTGAATAATACCCACAATGGTAGCAAGGAGGGAAAAAATAAATCAGTCCTAGCAGCCATGTGATATTTGGCTTGGATTATCAGCACGAAAAACATGGAAAACTACTTTCAAAAGTATATCCACTGAAATGCTGCTGCTAGCCCTCATTCATGGGATATGCAGAGGAATCCCTCAAAAGCCTGTCACCTGAAGACAGTGAATAGCTAGTAAACTATCTTTCCTTGCAACTAATACTAAACTAGAACAAAGCAGGGTTTTTCACAAGCATTAGGTTAAAAGGGAAGATGATAATTACTATTTAATCAGATTAATTAGTGGATTTTGTACCAAATGCCTCAGATATCCGTGAAAACATCTGGCTTCAGGGGTGGGGGTGGGTATATTCTGGCAACTTGCTGCTCTGCTAAGACATGGACATTTCTTCTGTGCCCTGCCAATGCTGTGTGGTAGAAATATGCGGATGCCTCATTTTCTAAAGGAGCTTTAAGGCCCTGGAGAAACATAGTTGGGAATACTGGCATTTGGAGGAAACATTTTATTCTGTTTTCAGTGAAAATACACCAGAACAGGAGCCTTCGGGAAACACAATGAAAATGGTGGCATATTATTGCGGCAAAACATGCTGAAGTCCAATCTCCAACACTTCTTTCACAGGAATTCATAACAGGCAAGTCAGTGTTATTCACTCTAGAAAGAAGTACTTTGTGGTTTTTTGTTTGAGTGTTTGTTTTATAAGAACGGTGCCCATGCTTTTGTTGCTTCCTAAAGAACATGAAATAAATCCAGTTAAATAAGGGCAAATGAGGTATGCTTTCTTGTAATCTCTTCAATTTAGCAACTACAGCGGCTAAAGATGCTAGGGAATGGTTTTGGGCACTGCAACAGGAAAAACACAGAAATTAAAGTTGTGGAGGAGTGGAAAAGGCCAAGCCAATCACTTCACACTTTTTCTACAAAACCAAAAATATTTTTAAAAGCAAGATGTAGTTGTAAAGATATTCTATTAGGCAAGATCATTAATATTTTAGTGAAGTAATGACATGTCACTTTTGTTTGGTTGTGCCTAGTCAGTGGTCTCTGTATTATGTTCCATTGCGTGGTACGGATACACCTATTAATTTGCACTCTAGTCTAGTCATATCACTGATAGTTTTTAAGCCTCTTCATAATTGATTTACTCTACAGTATTTTGTTTTAACATGGAAGAGAAAACAGAAAAATACTAGGGAAGCTGCTCAAGTAATCTGTGATTTACATTATGTCCCTTCTTGATTATTACTCTATATACAACCATTGTTGAGGCAGAAATAAAGGGAAAAAATCTTTCCAGTAATGAATTTCATAGTTATATACAGTTATACTGCATCTAGGATGTCATTCATCTAGGATAGCCTTGGTCTCTCTACTCAATGCCATAATCTCTTCCAGTCTGTCAACCTATAGCAAGAGGCAACACCTGGAAAGGACATTTAGAGAGAAAACTGCACTCAATATACATCAATCACCTTTCCAAGTGAGCATTAAAATCTTACCCATTAGAATGGTATTAAGGGAAACAGTGCTATTAGAGTGGCTGAGTAATATCCCCAAAGTCTGTTCTAGCATCTTTATGCCAAGTAGAAGGTTGAAGATGCATAAGGTATTCTCAGAGCCTGCTTCCTGTTGAAAGAAATTTGCCTTGGCATAGGATCTCCACAAGACAGCTGCAGACTGCTCCCTGGAGAGCCACCTCTAGGCTCCAGCACACGACTGGAGAGTGGAGCCAAGGATGAAGACTGGAGGAACATGCTAAGAGCACAGTTTTTGCATTACTGCAGTGCAGATGTTTGGAGTGGCACTATAATCTGCTTGCACAGGCTGAAACATGGCCCAGGTTTTTGAACTGTCTAAATTACATTGCACTTGTGAGATGGACGTAATCAGGTGGACATGAGAACATTTTAATATGAGCTTTAGCTGCTTCCTTTTTTTTTTTTTCACCTCCCCTGACACCCTGACTCCATGGGCTCCGTGTTGAATCTGTGTGCAGTGTATTCATGGGCACTCCTTACAAGATAAAGCTGGGCAGAGATCTGCCGGTTGAAGATGACTAAAAATGGTCAAGATGCATGGTTGTAACACTGCTTGCAAGCTAATTATCTTTTCTGAAAAGGACCTGTTTTTATTTTTGGCAACACCTTTCTTGAAAGAAGCCATGTTTGGCAACCTACATGGGTACCCCTGCATTCATGCTGTGCTGCATGATTGATACTAGCTGGTTTTGCTTGGTGTTAGTTTAAAGACATACGAATTCTCTCAGTAGGGATCTACTGCTAAGAGAGTATTCCAAATTCTTATGCTTAATCTTCTGTGTCTAACCCCTCTTGCATCATAATGCACGTGCTGCCCAGCATCAGGCATTGAATTGCATTTCCGCACCAGGACATCATGATCCTGAAAGTTACCACCTATTCAATAGATTTGAACAGGCATGTGTAGACTTCTGATCTGTTGTCTCAAAAATTGGACAGATCCTGGATACCTCTGGAGTGCTCATGGGGAAAAAGATATAAAGTTTGTGTGTGATTCTTAAGGTAAGCAGAAGGGTCACAGATAACTGAAGTTAAAGAAGTTCTGTGTAACAACATCACAGTGTTTCCAGAAAGATAAAGAACGGTAAAAATGGATTTGAAAAGAGGTTGGTAGAACCTCATTGAGAAGACAGTCTCACTATATTGTCAAATCAAAACCTTTCTAAGTAACATAGATAAACTTTATTTTTATTGTTAAATCAACTTTATTTTTATTCCAAGATGATATATTCAGCATGTTAAAGGGCATAGTGTATGTGACTATTGACAGACTGGAAAGGAAATCTTTTTTATTGATGAATATCAGGAAAATCAGGCGTAGATTAATCATCACTGATGGATTGCTAAAGAATTTCCATCACTAAAATAAATTTGTATTTAATTTTAGTCCTGTTGCTAAGGCAGCTAATTTCTTTCATTATAAGATTTTTCAGCTAGCTATCTCCCTCCATAAATAACACTTAAAATATTAAAACTGAGATTTTTCTGGATTTTAGAAAGGTAGCACTGTATTTAGAACTAGTGTTTTCTTTGCTTGGTCAATTTTCTGTTTCTGTAGTATAACCATCTTAATTGTAAGTTCAAGGCTCACTTTATAGTTATATTTATGCTCTCTTTTCTTTTTTTTGCCTTGACACATCTACCCTGACACAGATAAATTCTGTGTGTGACAGACGTATAGGTGAGATTCTTCCAAAGTGCTGTGCATACAGTAGTGTCTATGTTCTAAGGAGAGAAAATCTGTTCCTTTTTCTTACAGAATACTGGCATCTACACGCTTCCTTCCCTTAAACTGTTTCTGATGCTACTATAGTTTTGTGCCCAGTGTGATAAGAAATCAAAGGCCAATACCATGTGCACTCCGTACCTTTTTTTTTCCATTACAGACCAGATTGCAGTTTTTGTATAGACCAGAAATACCGAGGTCTAGACTTGACGAAAATCAAATCAAGCACAGCAGTTCTAGCAGCTCGATTCGTAGTACCTTTTCTTCAACATAATGATCAGGTAAGCCTAGATATTGATTCGGGCATAAAAACCCTTCTGTGCATGTTAATATTCAATTTAAGTAGAAGCTAATTTTTATTACTTTAAGCTGCACCTTTATGGTTAGGCTAGTATAAAGCCCTCAGATATGAAAAAAATCCCGATGAATGAAAATTATTGCTATTTAAAGTACTAGTTTAAAAACTTGTTAGGCCCAAGAAGTTTGTGAAATATCTCCAGAACATATATAACAATGGCCTACAATAAGCCAATCAGATTTTATTTGCTTTTTCATATTTAAGATGTTGTATATATAATCACTGGTTTAAGAGCAACTTTACATATCTAATCCTAACTTCAAACTTTTTTATAGATAATATTTGGAGTTAATCTGTGTATGATGTTTAACTGAACTGTCAGTTTTTCAATTATTAAGAACACGAAAGTGTAAACATTTCCAAGAATGTCTGTGGAAAGTTTTAATTTGCATATCATTTTCCATTCAGCAACCAAAAAAAAAATCATATTCACTTTTTTATTGTTATTCTTGCTCAGACTTTCTAAAAAAGCCAAACGAAAATGTTCTTTTTTCAGAATGCATCAGAATATACTGAGTTAATATGTCAAAAAAATGTCAAAATAACTGTTCTGAACTATCAGTCAAAAAATGCTGACATGCGTTATAACTGGTGGATTTTATACATTATCAAGTCTTTCTCAAAGTTAATTTTCATAAGGCCCTCCTTTTATAAATCAGAATCAGATCTTTGGCATTTCCTTGAAAACTTTGTTCTCAGCTGCTGAAGTACAGACTTCCTTGTTCACCTAAAATAAGGCAAAAACCTGATTTATGACAAATAATTGGCATGCATTGACAAAAACTTCAACTAATTACAAGGAATCCAAAGAATGTCCAGCCAGAAAGCTATTTTAAAAGTAGTAAGTTTGTCACATGTATTTGGACAGGCAGCAAAAGTATAATTTTATATGAATATGCTCATTCAAATGCATATTCAAATATGAAGTGGAGAAACTGGAATAATTTTTGTGCATCATTTCCGCAGGCATTTTGCATTGTTTCCAATAAACTGAGTTAGCAAGTGGGCAGCCTGGGTTATATTTTGAATAGCTCACAATCAGGTACAAGAGGAAAGGGGAAGAGAAGCATGAATGTGCTTATTAGGTACGTGGAAGAATTATTCATTCTAGTTGCTTACTATGAAATTATTCATAAATTTGGTCATTCTGTTGCCTACAGCTGACAATTATGTAGATCAAGAAGGTAAAGAGGGGGGAGTTAGGTTTAAACTTCCTGAATGAATAGTTTACAGTAAATTAGTTTTGGGGAACCCACTGAATCCGCATGTGGGTACTGATTGAAGATGAGTCAGGAAAATAGAAATGGAAGTTACATTTTGGGTAGTTTGGAGGCTAAGAGACATTTGATAGTTTGGAACTTAATAGTTCTCTGAACTTAAATTCAGAGAAGCAAGGTAGGGCAAATGAATGTCCAATGCAAGTTGCTCTAAAGAATTTTTATTTTGTACTTTATTTACTTTAAGGAAGACATCAGTGTTCAGCATGTGATTGCTATCTTTCTAACCAACTCATAAATATGACAATCATACATATGATGGAAAAGATAGGAATTTTATCAACTAATTTACTCGATTTCAAAGTAACGTGGAATCAGTTGGAGTGTTCAGCTGAGATAAAAGTAAAGATTAGAAAGATTTACAGCTTATTTGCAAATTGTGGGGAAAATACTGGAAAAGCTGGAAAAACAAGTCTTTAAGAGATCTGTTCTAGAATTAGAGACTCTATAGAATAATCAGGCCAGATTAGAAGCTGCATTAAGGATGAGGTTTTGTTACAAACTTGTGGCTAAAGTAAACAGTTGTCTTCATTCAGGCAAGTAGTCTGGTAGCAGAAGCAGATGACAACAGAGTTGCCCCTTTTTTGATCTAAAGATGTTAATTTTTGACACTCAATAAAAACTGCCCTTGGACTCCTCATTTTGTGACAACCCACTTAGGAATTAATCAGCTTCTTTTATCCTCTAGTAAGAAGATCAAGCCTTGATGCAGACACAGTGAAAGTAAAAAACAGACTGTACTAGTGGGTGTTTCAAAGTGGAATTCAAGCTTAAAAGAACCAGCAAAAGATAACTTCACTTAAGAGAAAAAATTAGAAAAGAAGATTAAATTTGTGGCTGAAAAATGACCAAGCCTTCATATTCAAAGAAATGAAATGGCCTTTGTCCTAAATATATCTGTGCATGTCATACCCTATAGAATAGCATCTTTATGCCTGAATGCTGGGGGGTTTTTCCCCAGAAAAAAATATGGCATGACATCCAATGAATTAAACACACAGAGAGTTTCTCAGAAACCTGTGCTCAGCCAAACAGATGACTGGTGTTGCTCAAGTAAATCCCCAAGAACAAAATGGGTATAATTCTTGAACAAGTGAGTGCCTGGCCAAGTTCTGATGTATGTGACAGCTGGACACAGAGGGTTTATGTCACAAAAGCCAAAAATACTGTGTGAAAAGGAGCGCTATAATGAACCACATTATGCCTTCCTTCTCTGAAACTCAGTACAGTACTCCTGAAACTGTGAACACATTTTGGAAGTAAGAGTCTTTTTCATTACTGGATGCAGAAGTGTTTAATTGTTTGGAAATCTGTCCACTCAACTCCAAAGACTAGTAATTGCGACATCAAGCTTTCCACAAGGCAATCCTTCTTTCCCTTTCCAAAGTCCCTTGAAGCAGAGGCACATGCCAGAAGTCAATCTGAGGGTGAAGAGATCCGTAGAGAAAGATTCAGCTTTAATTTTCATGTTCTCAGAGGAAGAAGAGACATGCCATCTGCTCAAAGATCTCATTACTGTTATAACTTATATATATATATATAGGTATATATATAGTGTTTTATATATATATATAGTTATATATAGTTATAACTATAATTAACCATTACTGTTGCTTGATAAAGCTAAAATCTGTATGTGGTATTCCAGGCTGAGTTATGCTACTAAGTCTTGACTAATCCTAGTCACTAGAAAATAAAACCTTTATGCCAAGTATTAAAAATTTTCAATTACTTATGATAGTTTTAGGAAAAGGAAAGGGTTTATGCATTGTCCCTTTTTATTGGGAAGCCACTGTTTAACTCTTTTGCATCACTAAAACTCTGTACTAGCTTAATCTGAAGCCTGGTAGATGTAGAGAGGAACCAAAGCAGTTTTGGTGTAGAAGTAAGGCTCCTGACATAAAAAGAGCTTCTGGCTTATGGAAGAGACAAAATACGTAAGTACATGGCTCTCACACATAAAAGGTTAATATTCATGGACTTAGTTATATCTTTGAGCTTTAGTGGAATTAATGATAAACTCATCAACTTAGTAATGGAGAGTTTATAGCTTGTATCATTTCAGGAGAAGCACCAGGAGTAAAATGTGACTTGAGCACAACTCTTTTGCAGTTTCTCAGTTGTCGGAACAACAGAGTAATTTATTCCAGATCTCTTGTAAATTTAGCACACTCTCCATCATAACTCTGGCTACATCTGTTGGCTGACGCACAGGGACTCAGTGCCAACCTGAAAAATGTCAGCTTCTTTTATGCAGGTACATGGAGCATGTGGTCTGTTCTCTCTACCAGTGTGCCTGAAGTCACAACCCAGAGGGGCCAGAAAATGGTACTGTATTTCCTGCTACTTTTATGCATGGACGCATGTGACTTCAAGAAACAATCAAACTTTCACAATACCTTTCTAGCAAAATACCCTGATGTCTTTTTATATCTTTGTATACTGTGATTTGGGCAACTACACTGTCATCTTTCTTCCCTAATTTGAAAGAAGAACCACTTTTGCAACTATAAAACAATATTTGAAAACAGGAAAGGTTCTATGTAGCAGCCAGCTACAGTAATCAGCCCTTTGCTTAACGTGGGAGAAGAGCTATTCTCCAGGTTGTAACTGAGTTTCTATTCCTATTGCCAGTGATTTCAGCTTCTGAAACATGATCTTTGTCAGAAGACTTTTGCTGAATCAATTTGTAATGCTATACATCCACATTGAATATCGTCCAAATGGGCAGCATTATTATATACATTCCCATACATTTAGCAGCCACATTTAAAAATAAAAGATTACAGTAATTTCTCCTTAATAAATTAATGGATTAATTACAAGTAATAGTTTTTTACATTTCTAAATAATGAAGGGGCATCATGATGCTTCTCTGTTTTTTATAATCTACATATGTACACACACCTATTCTTTAGAAGACGATAATGATGTATCGGTTAGGAAATAAGTAGTTTGAATATTACATACTGTAGGATAAAAGTATATTGGAATGAAGTTGTGAGGTGGCAAAGTCAAGGGTTTAAATTACAGGTGAAATTACTTTCCAATTCTCATTTGGCTCTTTCTGCATGTATATATGTTATAGTATAGTCTCTGATTACAACATCATATACTTGATTTCTGTTTCATTCAGTTTAGAGGGTTGAGATTGCTCATTAAACAGCAATTTCCCATGTTTAACCTGTACTTTATTTACTGTGATCTTGTCAGATGCTACCTAAAATATGGAATTATTAAGTTATTTGTGGACTGTCTCCTGTGAAGCCAAGGGAGTGCAGAAGTATAACCCAGACTTCGAGAAAGGAACTGAACAGTTTAACATCAGAGCACCTAATTCTCAGATGGTGCATGTTTTTTCCAAAGCATAGATTTGAATTTTCGAAGTACAGCTTTCAGCAATGCTAGGTTCAGCTGTGCCTGCAGTTCCACGCAGCTGATAAGCTCATCCCGTATTTGAACATCTGGGATAAAATGACTAGAGGATCAGTCACAGGTGCTAAACACTCAGTGACAGTGAGTTTTATATTATTTTTCAGGACAGCATTGTACCGCCTTAACTGACACGATCCTTTCTGTTTTTTATCCTGGAGATGGGTAATCTTATGCTTCATTCATTAAATGCCATACAGCTTCTGCCAGGGGTGAGGCAAGCACAAACGAACAACTCACATTTTTGTTAAGGATTTCACAGAACACAGAATGATACAAGAGTCTTCTGGGAAAACAAACAAACAAACAAAAGTAAAAAAAAAAGTATGCCGTGTGCATAACAGTTTTGTATTGCAATATAGGAATGAAAAGTAGGCTAGAACCAGAAAAATAAATTATGAGATTTCTGACCTCTTGAAGTTTGATTTTGAAACTGTAATGAGACAGCCAGCCTCTATATCTCTCACTGAAAAAGAAAGGATTCTTGAGCAGCTGTCTGTTACAGGAACAGAATATAATATGAAACATCACCACCAACATATTTTTTACATATCAACAGAGAGGATTTTTTTGCAGGAATTTTTTTAAAGACACAAGACAAAATTACATCCTTGATTACAGATCCTCAGTTTTGATACCCTATCTTCATTGTGGATTAAGCTGATTTCTGCAGGCTGTAACCAAAATAAAATTGACATTTCTGTCTAAGGCAGATAGCATTTCCAGTGTAAGACACACACTTTCTCAAACTATGCAAATGTATGCAGCGGTATTTTTACTATTTGTTTTTTAAGCTCAGTTCTGCCAGCTGACTAATGTTGACCGGTCCTTTTCTCTCAAACATTCCTGC
>NW_010563965.1:0-42984 GCF_000687285.1 Phaethon lepturus | reverse complement strand
TTCCTGCTGTGCTTCTCCAGAATACATAGCTAAGGTCTCTGCCACATGGTAAGGGAAGAGTTCTTCCATGCAACTTCATACCCCTGGGGACATACTAGAGTTTCCTGAACTGCACAAGCACAATGGCTTAAATAGATTTCTAAAGTGCAAGTACTCTGTTCATATGCTAAGAATCACACGTGACAGGATTTTTTTCAACCTGCCAAGTTCCTTGGGCACAGAAAAGCAACCAGCCAAGATGACTCTGAGGGATCCCTGGTCTTCAAGGCAGATTGGTCACTCTGCATTTCATAAGATGTACACAGCTATCCATCCAAATCAGGCAGGTGCAGATACATTTGTAACATCCATTTGGAGAGAGTGGGATCACAACTAGCTTCTGTAGTTTGGCTTTATGTTCAATTTTGATATCCAACACATATTCAAGGTGTCTTTGGCCAAAATACCAACTCCACCTACGAAAATCTGAACTCTTGGGCACAGATTTGGTATGCAGCAAAAGGAATCTTTTTGTGTGTGTGATTAGGAGCAACAAAGGGCAAATGTAGTTTCAGCCTGTACAGACTTAATCTTTTCAAATGCCTCAGAAATGGATTGTTTTTTCTTTTCTCCCCTGTCCCACATCTGGACCATTGAGTCCAGGTTCTGGGTCCTGAATCAGAAAATAATTCCCTATTGCTCATGGGACAGTGATGTTCTATAGCACGGCAGAGTAAAAGGAAATAGGAACAGGTGAAGAAACAAATCCTTGTGGAAGAAGAGAATAGGTCATCCTGGAAAAACAAATCTGCATGATAGCTTACAAATGAATATGTATTTTGGTGTCATTGCAAGATTTAAGCCAAAATCCAATGAAGTTAGTGGAAGATTCCTGTTTGTTTCTCTGTTTAAACAGAGATTTGCAAAAGTAAGCAAGGGATTCCTTTAAATCAGCTAATAAATCCTCTCAGCAGCAAAGGGTTAATCATGTATCTGCACATTCCAGGGCTTTGCTCAGTCTGACTTTGAAAGAAGTATGCCAAGTGGCTTCTTTCAACCTGCTGAAATGAGGCAGATGTTTGGAGGGGCTGAGGTGGAGGGGTAGGAGGAAATTCTATTCTTTCACAGAATCACAAGATCTCGTGCAGTAAATCATACACTAGGTTTAAATTAAATTGTGCTGGAATAACTTGGTTGCTTAAAAAAAAAATTACAGTATTACTAGATGAAGAAACATGAAATAAATGAGCTAATTACATGCCTACTTACCTCTGTACTAAGCATGACACATCAAAATGAATTTATGTATGATATTATAGGCATAGTATAGCTCTATGGAATACATTACAGAGTTAATTATTTTGCAATCTATTTGATATTGTACCTTTTAAACTCTACTCCCAGTCTAAATTGTCTGGATTATAGAAATCACAAAGACGAGGCATAATGATAAATAGGACTAAACTAGAATGTGTGTGGGGAGGTAATAGAGTGAACATCCAGAAACAAAAGCAGTTAATATTATGCCTCCATTAACAACTTCATACATTACTTGAAACTGTAAGTAAACAGCATCTTAACAGTGAGGTGCAGAAACAGTATTGACTTAGAAAATTTGGTGTGCCCCCGACAGTTAACACACTGTGAATGTAAAACATAGGAATATGAGCAGAAAATAACAGGTACTTTGTGATAGCTGGCCTGTGACATACTGGTACACGCATTTTTAAGCGACCACATTCTGAATGTGGCATGTAATGAAATGACCAGTCATAAGGTATTTT
The DNA here is from genome assembly GCF_000687285.1 of Phaethon lepturus. Classification (NCBI taxonomy): domain Eukaryota; kingdom Metazoa; phylum Chordata; class Aves; order Phaethontiformes; family Phaethontidae; genus Phaethon; species Phaethon lepturus. The sequence continues at coordinate 41,221 of NW_010563965.1, read as the reverse complement.
TAGGGTGTTTAGTTATCATTTGATCCCTTAGAAATCAGTCAGCATCACCGATTAATCCTAGTAGGGGCTCTGCCACCCTCCCATGGACTTTGGTAATTTCTCAAGCTGGATTTCAAATTTGAGAAGGTTTGAAAGCAAGTCTAGCTCTCTCATCTATACGAAATACCAGTTTCTGTATCCCACTGACATGGTATTTCCCTTCATGGCTGCAGTACTCTTACTGACACCACATACAAAGAGTTCTTCACTCATTATTTTTGGTAGCGAAGAGTATGTTGTGCTGGGACTTTAATTTCACTGATTCCTTCTTAATTTACAAATACTGATATAAAGTTTTTTAAAAAATGTTATATATGACTTTAGTGCTTAAACTGATGGATTCCCTTTCTTCTGATATAGAAATTGCATTCATCTTAAGTGCTTGAACTGAGTTATGAAGCATGATCATCTCACCATTTGTGGGAAATACAGTATTATGAAAAGCAGAGATACATTAAGTTCTACAGTTACACTGAGAAAACCTCCTTTAAGCAAACTTAACATTTCCACTTGTCATTTTTTCCAGTAATATGAAATAGTACACTGAAATCCCTGTAAAGTCCTGCCAGAAAGAGAACTTCTGGATTTCTGTATTACTGTGGGCTTTCACTGCATGCTGTGTCTATCCCATTGACAGATCAACTGGGCCATGTACCACATTTTGGTTCAAACCAACATAAAAATTCATGAAAGAGATGGTAGCCTTTAATTTTCAGGAGGCTGGTGTAGTATTTGGAATATCCCTGGATCACCATGTGCATATCCATACAGTGTGTAAACAAAGTTTTATTTTGCAAAGCCCTGTGATACAGCTGTTTCTCATTTTCATCTTGCAGATGCTATCTTGCTTACAGGGCAGCTTAGTTAAAAAGCTGTGTTAACTCATAAGACCAAGATGTACAATGTTCAGTTTTGATTGAAAAGTGCGTAACTCCTTTAGCATCCACAGGGCAAAAAGCTTGATCTAAACCTGAGTTTTACTAGGAGCAGAAGACTGTAGGTCCAAAAGTAGGGTCAAAGCTGCTTTATTCTGTGAAGCATAGCTGACTGCAAAAATTAAAAAAAAAAATGCTTATTCATCTTATTATTATGGAAAATCCTGGTGACTCACTGCACTGGCAAGAGAAGATGGTTTGGTTTGGTTTAGTTTAGTTATTACTGTTTGTAACTGAGTTTTCTGTTAAGATGGAAATAAAACAGAAACAATATGGAAGATTCCCTGAGCATATGAGAATATGCCTGCTGCCTTTTGGTGTTCACATGCCCTTTGAGTTAAGGAGCAGAGGAGCATTCTACAGGCACATCACTGAACCAGTCAGTTCTTAACAGTGAATAAATGTGGCTAAGACAAGAATAAAGCAAAAAAAAAGAAGAAAAAAGAGGAAGTCTTGGTCTTCCTCCATCCTCCCCAGAGCCAGGATTTGGAGCGATGGAATTTCCCTAGTGGGGAAACAAAGACATAATGTCTAATTGCTAGGACATAAGGGCTCAGAGGGAGCACTCACAGTGGCCAGGAGTGCAGAAGAGCACTGACCCCAAAGGTCAGAAAGATAAAGAGAAAAAGAAATTCAGTTCAGTGTATGTGCAAAAAAGTTCAAGTACCCAACCACTGCCAAAAGGCAGCTCGGGAGTATTGAGGCAAAGGAAGCAGAGAAGTAGACATGTTTTTTATACATTTGTCTACCGAATGCACACACACACACAGATATTCTCCCAAGTAACTAAGGAAAGACAAAACTCATGAACCTCATTTCCTTTTGAATTCAACCAATATATACTCCTATAAATAGTGCAGCTAATGAGATCTGAGAGCAGATTTGCTCAGCCTTCTTGGGGAATGGGGAGAATTTGCCTGGGTAATGCAAATCTAGGACATGGGATGCAATTCCAATGACTGTAACAAACAGGGAACTCATTCCCCTCAGTGTGTGCTACAGGAAAAGCAGGAGCTGAAAGCTATTATTAAGAAAGCACTTGGCTGTTGTACTGACATCTATACATAGGAGACTCACATGTCCAGCCAGGGAACTCTACTGAGGTTGTGAAAAAGAACAGCGTTTGTATTAGGAGATAAGAGAAGGAGTTATTCTCAGTAAAGAACCCACTGCAACTCAGCTTTTCCTGTTATTACCAGACCTGACTTCTTCTGCAACTTGAGAGCTATTGATTCAAGTTAATAATCTCTAAATCAGTTGCCAGTTCCTTCCCAGAGGAATGCAAGCCAGTTCTCAGGGAGCTGAAAATCATGCTATCAGCATTTTCACTTCGTATCACTCAATCCACATTTCTTTTCTCCTCAATTAATGTCTGTTGTGCACAACTCAAGTGCAGATTCTTTTTTTTCCCTCTGAACACCCCACTATGTAGACTTCAGCACTTGAAGGAATAATGCAGGTTCTCACCTTTTATTTTCAGTTTTTACAGGCCAGTATACAATATAGCATGGAGAATACCAAACCCCAGAGAAAGCAGAGGACTGGAAGTGTTCAGTAAAGCAACAATGCAAGTCTTCCAGAAATGTTAACAAGTAAGCCCTTGAGTTAGGACAACGCACAAGGGTATTGGTGGTGTATGGAGTCAAACAAATCATACAGATTTTTAATGAGGAAGTAATTATATGTTTGTTTCAGAGTGCTTTATAAACACTAATCATGACTTGCTTCTTAATTTTCCAGGTGAATAAACAGAACTAGAAATAGACTAAGCAGTTTGCTAACCTCCCTGAGTGAGTCAGCAGCAAGCTTAGCAGCAGGTCTTTTGAGTTTTGAATCTTTATCATTACCCTGCTTAAAACCTTATTCTGTGTGGACAAGACTGAATACCTATGTTCCCATGAAATGGGGCAAAGGAAAGTTACATAAAAAGAGTTATTGGAAATGTACTGACCAGTTTAGATAAGAGTGCAAACCTTCTGTATGTCTAGGGTTTTTTTAATTTCCCCTTCACGCTCTTGAAGCAAAAATGATGTTGGACTCAGTTTTATTGGAAAAGAGAAGATCTCTTTGATATGTTTACACATCATTAGTCATTGCATCTGGGAGGTAAGTTGCCCTTGGCTTTCTGCATCTGGCCCCAGTGTAAGCAGATAAAGACAAATGCTTTCCCAATGCCAGGATTCCACAAGCACACAGTCCAGCCCTCCACTCTCTTACATTTCTCCCTTCCTTGCAATCTCTTCAAAAGAGCCTGTGCATTAGAAGAGCCAAGTTAATTATTTTAAAGGTTCCAATAGTTTATTTTTCAGTAAGATTCTCAGACATATGAATCACCAGGAATAACCGTAGTTCAGGAAAAATTTCTGGGAGTTGGATGTAACGGCTAACACTTGGTCAGAATCAATTATATGGGACCTGGACGCAAAGGGAAAAGGAAAAGCAAAGCTTTGCAGTGCCCTTTGAGCACACAGGGAAGCCAAGGAGGCATCTTAGCTCAGTTTACTGTCATAAACAAAACAACAAAAAAAAAACCCCAAACCCAAGATAAAAGTATTTGACCCTGATTTCATTAATCCCTTTGTATTAAAACAGAGCACTGTCATGCACTTATGCTGAACTCTGCTTTGAACAATAAAAGCTTTGCTGAAAGGGGAAAAAAGTTTGTTTATTTTGTTGCATTTTTCTCTTTCTGCTCAATATTCCTCAAATATCTTCCAAATTAATGGATACACCCTCAAATGACCAGTATCTTAGACAGAGTTTCTTGAAAAGTGGTGGTCAGTTCCTAAAGCCGAGTTCACATTTCTTTTTCAAACTAAAGAAAAACTGGGCAGACAAAAATGAGAAGGGAACTGCAGTGATTTTCTCAAGCTTTTATAGTGGTACAAGCTAAGCCTTCATCTTAGTCATATAAACCCTACGCCTCTAATAAAAGTTCAAGCAACAAAGAGTAGTTTTAATATTGAGCAGAACCAGCAAAAGTAGAACACACAATATCTGTGCCAGCAAAGTGTGCTTCTGCACAGAACAGAGTATTCACAGGATTTGTGGTAACGGTGTATGGAATTAATTTATGCCTGGCAAGGAAAATAAAAGTATAACATTTCTTGTGTGAAGTTTTTTCCACATTCACTCCAACAGTGTGTGTCATTAGTTACATCTGTGACAAAAACATCACTTAAAGCAGGCTAGGAAAGAGAAACCTTGGCTGGCTTACCCTATTACTTCATCTCTAGGGTTTGCCCTGGTGCACTTTTCCAATAACACAATATTTGGATAGGCTCTGTATTGTCTTATATAAAAGAAGTTACTATAATAGCCATCTCCCTACACTCTATGAAGTACCTATAATTCTTTCATTTGGCTTCAAAGGTTATATCCAGTAATTGTATAGTAATATAGAGGTTAGTCCATGTAAAGTCAGTCATATTTGCTTACATACCAGATTAATTAGCAACTTTTCTTGGTTTAGGCTGTAAACCGTGATCCATCACTGTCTCTGTGGACTGAAGATTCTGTGTTGGGAGTTGTCATTTGTGGTTTTATGCTAAATTATAAATGAATTCCTAATGTGGCTAAATAATTTCATTTATAATTGTTTAGGAAATCTCCAACTGCAACTGTAATGTAACTATAAAAATTTTAACTGCTATAATGTTATTTCATTTTCATGTCAATCTTAAGGTTTTAAAAACAAAAATAAGACCATTTTGTGTATTTCACAAAGCACTAAACTGATTTGCCCTTAAACCCCCCCACCCATTCCAATGTTTTCTCCCAAAGACTCAGCAGCAGCCAGTGTCATATGTTGTTGAAAGATTTGTACACCTATAAGCAATTTGCTGTTGTGTTTAGTTCAGTACGGAGGAAACACAGAATCAGATTTGAAAGAGGGACTAGATATCCAAGCATGGATATCTCATTTAATCTCATGTTAGATGTCACCCTTGAGAGGCCTCTCATCTGTGAAACTTTAGTGAGAGGAGGAACTTTGAAAAGAGTAGGATTTAAGACATTTAGTACTTCCCGTGCTTAATTTTATGTAACTCCCTGCTCAAGGATGCTGATGTGAGTCCTGTTCTTACGTGCTTTTCTTCATATTGGTTTGTGTTTCTGAATTCTGTAGAGTTACTGTGTAATGGAGGAGAAAATACCAAAGTGTGCAAGACCCTCAAGCTGCAGGGAGGTCAGGCTCTTGCAGCAGTCATTATTCAAGTTCAGCTGGGGACGAGTTAAATGTCTCTAAAGAGTGTGAAGGTCATTTTAGCTCATTTCATGTAAAGTAAGTTGGCTGTCTTTTTTTCCACCCATTCCTTGTTCTTGTTTATATTCTGTGGTAATAGCTGATTTTTTTTACCCCTGGGAATTCCGACTGCAGGAAATAATTTATTGTCATGCAAACTTCCTTACCTTCAAATGAAACCTTACAGTTCAAGATGCCACTTTACAGCTGACACCAATGCTTACTGTAGTAAGGTGTAAAACAAGAAGTTCATAGTACTATACTGTTGTAAAAGCTGCTCCAATAAATCTGACTACTCTGAAACTTCCCTGCCCTACAGTATGTAGGCCAAGATGTCATATAATGTATTCGCAATCCCTATTGAAAAAAACCAGTCTGTTGATCTTGAGTAAGGGTGAAATTAGACATTTTGATTCCATATGCCTGTATAACTTGCTACCAGAAGAAAAGAAAAAAAAGCATAATTTTAATCCAACTTCTATAATAACAGTTAACATCATATCAGGACATACTAGTAGTAAAGAAACAAACCACAAATGAAAACCAGTAAAATCCAAAGATGATTAAATTAATAGTTTTGTAGTAGGCAGCTGAACTACTAAACCCGTCCTATTGCAAAGTATGTAACCATCCATAACTACATTATACTACGTTTGAGGAAAGACTTGATCTACCAGATCCCTTATTCCTAAGCACAAATGCTTATGTGTCATATATTGAGGGAATATTAGAATTACACTACTAAGCATCTGATCTTTGACATGTATTGATCATTTAAATGCAAAATTTATCAACTTCAAAAATTTTGTAGTTTCCTGATAACTATCCTTCACAGGGAAAATATTCACCTCTGTGGAGTTGCCTTCAGAAATGAATACTTGATATAAATGGGAGTGTATGTACTACTGTATTGTCTCTGGTCCTATTGAGAGTTCCGCAGATGCTATTGATGACCTTTTTTGTATGTACAGACTCTGATAATATCAGTGTTTCTGGAATTCATTGTTTCTTATGCCAGAACTGGTGACAGAGTCAAAGTGCAAGGTGAGTTCAGTTTTCACCAACTGCATTTTTTTCTCCATTTTTATACTTTTAAGCAGGCCTCTAGTCCTTTCAAGAACGCTTTCCCATGATATTCCAAGGTCTCTTTAAACAATTAAGAAATCTTTTGAGAAATGTTGTAGCTTTTGTGTGCAGTTAGGCCTAATTCTTCCATTACGCTGAACAGTCCAGAGCTCACAGGAGGACATTAGTGTAATACCAGTCTGATAACAGACTACAGGAAGTATTTATTACTGATGGGCATTGCACATGTCATATGCATTTCAAATCTTACTGAGGTTCTGGTTCCCATGACTTGAGTTCTGGATTTAAGAGGTAATATGATGCATACTTTTTAACAACTCCACAACAGGGTATGATTTCCAGGAATTCAGTATGCTTGTCACTTAATTCAGATTTTTAGAAGAAAGTTAAATCTCATGGTAAAAAAAAAATGAAGCTCTTAGATCTTTCAACTTGGAAAGGAATTTGCAAAAAATAGTTTCTGTTCTTCCAAATTTCAAAGGAAAAAAATGGCAGAGAAGAAAAACTGAAGAGATGAAAAGCCAGCATGTATTTCGGCATGGATTGTCCAGCAACGAGCACTTCTCAGTGATTTATGTAATAATGAGGCATTGTTCAAATTGGTTTTTTTGGGCAGCAGCAGTACTCAGGTTGCCACCCTAGAGCTGCTGTAATTAATACCACGCTTGTGCCCAAATTGCTGCCTTTCAACTCTCTGTAACCCTGCTGTAGTCAGTAGGACTGTATAGCACATAGTTCTGCAGTAAATAGGAAATGTTGACTGGGATAAGTCTATACTTATTCATCCTGAGAACAATAATCCACCAGTGTATCCAAATCAGCTAAAAGGTAACTTGCATCATGTTCTGCCTCTCCACATGACATGTACTGTGGCAACTCTTGTCTTAATTCCAGAGACAGTTCTTGTGTGTAATTTGTTTGTGTTTTTTGCCTGTTTACATTGCTCTGAATGTCAAACTACCCGTTAAGCTGTGAAAACAGAAACAAGAAAATCCTCCCTCTGACTTTTGCCTCCATCTGTGTCTCTCACAATTGCTAGGGGAGGGGCAGTGAAAGAAGGAGTGGGCTAGACAAGCCAGATAATGCTGGAGGGGACTGGGGAAAAAGAAGGGAAAACAGCTGCTCTAGAAACTTCTGACTGCTGGATTAAGCCAATGTATGCTCCCTCTATCCGGATTTTTGTAAAATGCTGCTTTTCAGAGATTCTGAGCTCTCAGAGTTTAGAGCAGTCCAATTACACTAAAATATTCTGAAAGTTCTCCCGTATTCTTTTGCTATGACATTTATTTATCTTCTGCTCATTGAAAGGGTACTTGGAATCAGCTTTGTCAGATGTGTGAATAACAAATGCTCCCCATTTGTGTCATTACTGCTGTAGTACTGGGGAGGAATGAGTTAAGAGGAGGCTGAGATCAAAGCAGCTGGGATCTATCAAGCAATCAGGGCCCACTGCCAAGGGAAGAGAAGGAACTGGGGCTAAGACAATGGCTTTGATCCCAGGAAGAGAGGACTGTGGGTCAGGAAGCATGAAGTAAGGCTAAATCTGTTTATTTTGGCTCTGTTTTTGAGTGGGCTCCTCACTCTTAGAGGTAATGTTTTTTTTAATTGGTTATATAACTTGCAATGTGTTTTTGCTGTGATCTTGATTCAAATTTACCTGTGTGACAGCAAGTACAAAAGTGGCTAAGAGAAGCTGTGATGCAAAGTGGTGTCTGAGCAGTATAGAGTGATGTTACTAGGCAGAGTACTAGTCTAGGTCAGTGAGAGGCTGGCCAGTTTGAGTTAAAAGTCAGGGGTTAAAGATGCCTGTGTGGACTGCAAGATGTTTGAAATATGTTACCAGTTAACCCTTGGTAAAGATGAGCACCTGAATGCTAATGTTTTCCTTTGGATTCTGTAGGTTTAAATCCTTGTAGCTTCACTCTACTGTCATTAAGCTCTTAAAACGTGGTGATTTTCTGCCTTTGTATGAGAGCAGGCAAGTTTGTTTGGCTAGCAGAAGCTTTTCCTGTTTGTTTGTTTTTTTTTTTTTTCAGGTCTGTTCTAGGGTAGCATTGTTGGGGTTTTCTTTGTGGCAAGCTACTTAACGGGTGAGATATCAACATCAGCTTCGCCAGTGACATAACTCTGGGTTCAACGTATGGCACTTTGTGTATTTTAGATAGACGAAGCTCCAATAGGCAGGATACAGTATTTTTTATACTTCTGTAGGATTCTGGCTCTTTAGTGTTACTGTTCATCTTGGTTATTCCACAGCTGCGAGAAGCTGTAGGTACTGAATGAGGTCTGAGTAATAGCTCTCATGAACAGTTGTAATTAAAACCTTTTTCTTTATAGCCTATGTATAACTCATTTGTGCTCATGGTATGGGAACTCAGTCCTTAGCAATGTAAGAAGTAGTTATGCTGTAGGGCAAAAGATCCAACTATGCTGTGATTTTAGTGAAGGGGTCTACATTGACAGCATGATACACTCAAGACAGTAACGCTATTTTCTTCATTTACTGTCTTTCACCTTGTCAAATGTGGGTTTTACTTTTGAAGGAATATCTCAAAACATAGTTTTAATATTTCTTTTATCTCTGTTTAAACATACTGTATAGTTACTAATGCAAGCTTACTCTCTAACTATGATAATTCAATTAAAATAAATAAATTGCTTGTTATGTAATTTTTTTTTCTCACAAGTAATTCAAAGCCACCTCTTTTTCAATTTCTTTGTCTCCAGAGTCTTTATTTCTAGTCTGTATTGATCCCATGTTTCACTCATTTTTTTTCTATTGGATGGTTTTCCTTTGGCTAACTTGAGGAGAAAAGAAAAAGGCAAAGGAATTTTGTTCAATGAAATGGAGGTGTAATTCTCCTTAGACCAATGTAGATATTTGCACCAATGGAGGTGTGGAGAGGAGTTTTGCACTGTCAGGATAAATAAAAGGTGTAATTTACAGTCCTCTTGGAATGAACAGTCAGGATCTTGTAGCAGAGGATCCACTCTTTCATAGTTTTCCTTCCCTTATAATATCTTCATGTGAAAACAAACTGGTCTAATTCATTCATGTATAGCAGTGTTAGTGCTGTTAATGTATTCTGGAATAAGAGTTTTCCCCTGGAGAGCAGTGTACGTTCTAGTGAGATGAAATGAGACATTATCTTGACCTTTGCCTTGAATTAACTCTATTCTGCATCACAGCTTTCACAGAGATTAAAAAGCACAAGTGGTTTCATTATCCAGCACTTCTCACTTCAGGCTTCTGCTGCATCGCTGCTTGACAGAGGTGGAATTGAGATTCTTCCTACAACTTTTCTATGTACAAATTGCATGCACCAACCATTCACTTTATGTTTCTGGCGTAGCCTGGATTCTGAAAGCCTCTCAGCTCTGTAACAGTCTTCCATCAAAAACTTTATCCCCTGGAATTAGGAAGTTTTCCCTATGCACAACCAAGTCTTTGCATTGTATCATGTTACACAATGTCCTCCTATGCAGAAAAAATGTAACTGTAGCTGTTTAAATCATATTTATGATTCCTACTTATTGCTATACAGTAATCCTGTAATACTGTGGTCTCCATAGATTTTTGCATCTCTGTTGATGCTCAGAGGGATGTGGTTTGAACCAAAGCACAAGAATGCTACATGTGAGATAGAGGCATTCTGGGAGTGTAAGAGAGTAAGTTAGTAGCATATACCACAGTCCCCAGCAGAATATTTTGGCACAGGGGTGACTATTCATCTGTTGAGCATAACAGTGGGACAGTTATTAGTGTTGAGGGAATGAAGTCAAAAGTAAAATGATGAACTTTGCACTTAAGGCTCTGAGCTCTGGAATGTAACAGGCTTTCTGTTTCTTCATAAGAATACACTGGGACCAATCATGGGTGATTTTTTTTTTTTTCCTCCCCTTGAGTTATTAACTTTATAATATTTTCTGAATTATGTAACTATACATAAAAAAGAAGAGCAGCTTTGTGGTGTGTTTTTGTTTTGTTTTTTAAATTTTTCTTGACATAAAGTCAGATAACGCTTTAAGCCAGAAACGGTGAATACAATGCTTATTGTACTGCTTGTTAACAGCTTTCAACTGTTCATGCAATCATCAAAAATTTAATCGCTAGGACCCTTGCACACAAAATTAGAAAGGACTTCAAGCATAACAAGAGATTTAAAAATGACTGGATTTCTCAGTCAATTAAAAATAAATGGCGCTTTATGTCAGTGGAAGAAATATTTTTCTGGTTTTATCAGAACTATTCCCTCTGCACACTCAGTAGTGTCTGTAAAACTGACATCTGATACTGCAAATAGAGGACTGAGTCCACATTGCAAACCCAATCTGTTTAGAGACCTCATGGGGAGGGCTGGGAGAACGGAAACTTCCTTCATTAATAAGTAAGGAGGAGGTTAATGCCTTGTCTAGAGTCAGAAACTTACCACATATATGTGAAAATACATGAAAATTGCAGCTGATGTTGAAGTTGACTTTGACTCTGCAGTAACTATCAAGTGCAAGAATACACCATCATCAAAATGTGCAGTTGGCATTAACTCATCCTGGTGTGAATTAGGATTTACTGTGTCAACTGTGAATGGACATTTTCTCATCAACAGAGGATCAGAGATCAAAATATGAGGGAAGGACTAATCTGGAATATATTTTGTTATGGATCTACTTCTAAAGTGAAATGAGCCTTAGTAGCTAAGGAGATTTCCTCAAAAGGGAAAAAAATACTACTTTATTTATTTGTACCATCATAGAATTCAAAAAATACTTCCTTAATTTGAACAAAGATAGAAATCCTTTGCTAGGTTCCTGGGGGGATAGGGTGAGAGATGATATACTTTACATAACACTTTACCTTCAGTAAAATGAATTGGGGGGAAAAAAAAAGTTTCATTTATGTCGCTTAATGTTAACCGTAAAAGTAATGTATCATTTTCTTTCACTTTCATGGTTGTGACTTTGGGATCTGCTGTTAAGAATTACAGAACAAATAATTTCTATTTCTGAAAACAGCAGAAAATTGAATGCTGCTTAATATGTTTATTACTGCAGCCAAACTCCAGTGTTGTTTGAAATGGATATAAAATCAACTATTTTGCTCTTACAAGGTAATGAAAGAACAGCATTGTAGATTGCTGACATTGAAATAGCCTGAGATTTTTTTTGTTTTTCTATGATGTCAGTCTAAAGATTTAATTCTCCAATTAACTTGGAGAAGTTGCAGCACTGGGAGGTTAATATTACAGGCTAAAGTACTTTCCGCTGCAAGGAGATCTAATATCAGAATTGTGTTTGAGTCACCAAAGGTTTAAATTAATTGCAGTCTTGAAATATTGACTTTTCTTACCTCTCTCCCATAAGATTGCACCTGCATGGGGTTGCTTGTATAACTTGCATTGCAAAAATCTTATCATCCTTTTTCAACACTATCATTGGGGTAGAAAGGACTGATAGACTGTAATAGAAGGAAGGGAAATACTGGTAAGTGGCTTTATCAGACACAGGCTTGTGCTAAAAATTTCTAGACACTGTGCACTGTTGCCATTAAAAATTCAAATTTTTAGGTCAAAATGTATTCCTTTTATCCCTGTTTTCCATTTTTCCCAATGGTGTGTGGGGTGAATTTTGTGCTTTACCTCCTATTGGGACTTAGAGAGCAAAGAGCATCTCTGTTTCAAGAAAAAACAGCAGCTTAATATCACTGTCTCTGCTACTTGTATGACGTGTAGCTCCAGATGGTATCAGACCTGCTGGTTAGAAGTTTGGTATTTTGTTTTCTTGTACACAGTGTTTGCAGTTGATGTCCTCATCACCGAAATTTACAATAAAATTAAGTCTTGACATATTTATAAGAGAACTAAACCAAATAAGTATGAGTTAGCCTAAAAACAGACCAAAGAAATCCTCAGCTGGTATCAAAACAAAATGGCTGTCTCTGAAGAGCCTCTATAGCTTCTTTAAAAGCCATAATTTAATGATTTTCAAAAGGCCTAGTGACTTTCAAATTTAAAAGTCAGCACAATTTTTCCTCTAGATTTTCTTCTTAAAAACATATGGAATTGTTTGTAGCCTCTGTTAATACCAACGCAGTATTTTTCTTGCACAACACTTAAAAATAGTGCCTATTTTGCAGGAGTGCTATGAGACTTTCCCACTCTTCCGAAATCCCCTTAAACACCTTTGGTTATAGGTAATTCTCTTTTCTCAGTGTAGGCAAATCCCACCACCTAATTCCATTCTGACATTCAACGTTGTCAGTGTCATATTTTTAGCTTTCAGCACAATTTAGGAGAACTGGCTTGATGAGTCCAGGAGTAGGAAGGAGGTTCCCACGTCTTCACTAAAAAAGATTTTTTTTTTTTTTTTTTCCCCCAGTGCCTTTCTCCAAAATGGTGCTAGTTCCAAACAGTGTTGAAGAGACTACAGAAAATATTTTGCTCTTGATATCCTGCAGGACCAATCAATTTATGGTTGGAAGACTCTAGCTCTAAGGAATTAGAGTAGAAGTCTCTCTATATGCTGAGTGAATACAATTAATTGTAAATTACTTACTGGTGTGCTTTTAGAATCTGCTTACAGTTTGCTAGCATTTGACATATTTTTCAACACATTTAAAGGGGAAAAAGAAAACCCTTGCAGGTTTGTTGGCATGTATATACTTCTAATAAACTGAGGTTTGGTCATTGTTGCAATATTTCTGTTGGCTCTGTTTTAGTAGCTAAATAAATCCAATAGGAAAATTACTTTTCATTCTGAAGTACTTTTGGTATTATAGGTTTATGTACTCATGCAGCTTAATTAACTTATAAAGTGTGATTAGGTAGTCCAACACAGCGTTCTCATAATCCCAGAAAGAGAAATGAAAGACACTTTCCCGATCACCTAACTTTCCTGAGCCAAAGCATATCTATGTCATTTTGGACGGTTTTGTTTTTCACAGTTTCTTTGCAAAGACTTCTGGTGTTCAAGACTGTACCATATTTCCAAGAAATCTGTTCCATGACTTTGCTATCTTTATTATTAGGAAAAGTTGTCCGGTCCAATGTTTTTCCCCCCTTTTTCTACTTTAGGCCTGCCATTTCTTGCTCTATCCACAGTGAACATGGAGAATATATTCTACTTTGTCTTCATATATTTGAAGACCATTTCTGCATGTTCTACTCTTCAAATAAATTTTCTCTCCTTTAAACATCTCTATTTCTTTCAGCTTTATTTTCTAAGTTTTGGAGTACTGTGTGAAGTATAGTTCCTGTCCTGATGCTCTTAAGCCATTGATTAAAAATCTACTTATATTTCATCTCATTATTTACACTGCTTCCCTTTGAGCTTTTTCCAAATGATCTAAAAATTTCTTGAAATACAGTTCCAAGAACTCAAATAATGCTCTCAGTCTTAGGTGAAATAATTCTTCCACTGTGTTTTAGAAGCTAGCCTGTTGTTTCTCTGCAAGTATAGTGCTTGTCTTTTCCTCGTAGTATGACATCAATGAGTCACATTCTGATTGTGATGCAAATTAACACCCATACATCCTTTCTTCAAAGGACAGAGCTCATACATGACTGTCTGGAACAACTGTGACTTCCTAGGTGCGGTACCTTGTACTTCTTCCTGTTGAATGGGATTCTGCTTTTCCAGTCCGTATCTCCAATTTCTCAGATCATTTTACCTTGTCCTCCAACACAGTAGACTCCTGAAAATCTGATAGGCATGGTCTCCATTCTGTCATCTAGACAACTAACTGAAATACAGAGAAACACCTGGCTCCAGAGCAGACAGAAGAACCTGGTGTCCTACATAAAGCCCTGCTTTCATCTTGACAGAGGATCAATAATAAAAACTCTGAGTTTTCCACCTACCATTTACTACTTCTGTCAAAGACTTGTTCCCCAGTTTGTCAGTCTGCCACGTGAAATAAAGTCAAGCCTTAGTAAAATCAAGATTTCTCCATTATCCAAAAGGCTTATAATACTGTCCCAAAAAGATACTGGATACCCCATTTGTACTCAACAAATCTGGACTGGATATTAATCAGATCCTTTTGTCCTTATAGGCTTCAAAGACCCCCCTGTTTTTTCCTGGAAGTGACTTCTCACAGGCACCATGTTAAATGTTTAGCACTGTATTTGCCCTTTTCCAGTCCTCCGTAAGTTCTGTAAGTTCTCAAAGGTAATTGTTAATGGCTTTGAGATAACAAGAGCCAATTTTCTATGTGAGACTTCCATTTGGAAAATACCTATTGTAGCTAAGTATTTTTTAAACTGTTAATACTCTGCTTAGCTCAAAGTAGTACTTTCTTGCCACCAGGATTAATTTTAAGCTACATGCTTGCTCTTGCGCTTTTTTATTTTTTGGAGAAGATTGAGAGAGAAAGATGAAACAGTGGGCCAGGCTCACAATGGTCTTTCTGTAACTGTCTCCTGGGAGGTTTTATCCCAGTTTGTTACTCGGCTTCTCAGTTATCTCAACCTCCTCTTTTCTTGTCTGCCTTGCCATTGAGAAATACCCAGTTCTGTGTCTTTCTGGTTTTGTATTTACTTTCTATGAGAGCTCACACACCAATTCTCTGGGCTTACTGAAGCCTGCCTCCTAGAGATCCATGATACTTACTTTGGTGCTTCTCTTTTCCCTCTCTGAACTTTGCAACTTGTGACCGTTATTGCTCAAGATGCCATCCATTAACATTCTCTAAAAAGTTGTCACCAAGATGTTCTGAGAATGTGTAGACCAGTTGCTACTCAAATTTCAGGTCTGATTCCCTTTAATTTGTGGATGTTTGGACAAGCAAATGTGGTTTTGTAGCATATGAAAAGCTTGCCTTTTCAGTTGCCCGCTCTTCTCTGAACAAGCGCTGTACTTGAAATTAAACATCAGAGATACGAATATGTTACAAATTAGAACTACAGCTGGCTCCTTAATGAGCCTCCCTCCTTTTGAGAACAGTGAAACATGCAAAGAGGGATTATTTTTCTTAAATACCTCCCGGAAACAATTCTATACAATGCAAGACATTATTGTCAGAGGTTTTTTGCTCATGTGGAGTCCTACACTCCAGCCCTCTGTTGCAACTCAAGTCCCCAAAAACCTTTACTGACCTTGGCTTTCCCCCAGGTAGATGTCCAAAACACCCCTGTGACATCCTCTTCTGTCCAAGACTTGAAATGGGAGGCATCCATTTGCAGAGAAAGAACAGGCTCAAACTTTTGAGGGCTTTTTGACTTTTGTACTAATTTGGGAAGCAGAAAAATGTTTCAATCCTGCTTAATTCTGCTTTTGGCCTCAGAGTTAAAACATCAACAAAATTCTAACTAAACAGTTTTGCCAGATGCAGAAAAAACCTGACATACACAATAAAGGAGAAGTTTTTCTTCATAACCATATTAGATAAAATTTGTAACAAAACTTAAGAAATTTCCCACCAAAATGCTGTATTTTTAATTTTAGGCATGTTTTCCATTCAGCATTTTATTGTGGTTTTAGTTATAGCAAAAGGAGAGCTATAAAATCGTTTAGAAACCCATTTTGTCTGCTGGCATATGAGTTCTGAAAAGCAGTTGATTCAAAACATCTCAGTTCTGGAAGGAAGAAATATGCCAAATCTTGTTCTTCACATGAACGGATTTGATACATTTTTATTTTTGAGAAACGAATGTCTGTTTGTTTAGGGTAATCTGTTCAATCAAGAGTCTGTTCTGAATTAGGGCTAAATAGACATCCCAGGAGATGGATTTTTTTTTTGGAAATAAGTACTTCTTTTTTTCTCCTTTCTAAACACATGGGCCATGACCAAAAAGTACATGCTGACTTTACATTTGCTGTAGCTCAACGTCCTTCAGTAAACAGAAACTAATGGCTGCTTATCTTCTGAACAAGTGTTGAACAGACTTAAGCCACACCTGTTTAACATTGACCGCTGCTTAATTGTTTACCTGAAGTTTGCAGGTGCTCTTATTTAGGCAAGGCCTGAATGTAAGACATAAGACATAGGTAATGGTGATTTAGAAGCATCTGTAGCATGCTATGTCCGAGCTAGGGAGTGTCCACCATTTCACACACTTTTGTAGAGTGATATGATTCAATGCAGACTTTCAGATGAAATACATGCTTAAAGATGCAGTCTCTGGACTTAATGAAGTCGGTAATAAAACTCCCACTGAACTGAAGTGAAAATATGATTTTCACATGTACTTTAAAGGTCTAGTTTATCCCTTTGAGAAACTCCTGTGACAGTATGTACAGAATTCAATGCCAAGATTCAAAGCTCAGTTGTTGCCATACTAATTTTTTAGTTTAACTTAGTTTAATTTTAGGTTTTAAGGAACAACTGCTTCCACTTGCTATCCATCATGCCTTTATGGCCTTTTGCCTAGGATATATAGCAAGGGGAATTAGTAGCATAAGATTAGTACAAGTGGCATTTGCTTGGAAAGCAGGAAGTTGATAGTGGAGTATCTGCACCTGAAGTATAGTCCTTCTAGTTATAATACAAGATTAAGAAGATGTAACAGCAATGCTTTACCTACAATTTTTTCTTAAAAACAAAACGAAAATACCTCATCCCTTCATCTTTAAAGAAGGCGCATGTACTCTTTTAGGTCTGCCACACCTGCCTCCCTTTTGAAGAACATCAGCTAGTGTGCATAATTTCTGTTTGCTTTCCTTGTTTTGTGTGGGGTTTTTCTTATTTTCTATTTATCTTCAGTATAAGGAATCTGTAAGGGGAAAGAATCTCAAAAACCTATGTACCTTATTAGTGCTTGTCATTTCTTTGTAAAATCATTTTATGTGCCACTACAAAATAATCATCATACTGGTGAAATAGTATTAAAGTATTGCACGTATCTCTGGATCCACATAATAACAAGGAACCAAAGATACATTTAACTCCTCATGCCACACAGAGGCTATTTTGTATGAATTCTCTACTGTCTTGTGATATGTATTAAGCAAAACTTACCAGCTATCTGTTGCAGATAGAGAAAGGCCATATTGCGAACCGAGCATTTGGTATCCTGGACAACAAGCCCTGCTAAGTCCTGTGCAAAAATCCCTTTGCAGCAGGTGTACCCTGTCTGTCGCCAGCAGGCCAGGTATTACGTAGACCAACCCATGATCAAAAAAACCCCAAAATTTTGCCTGTGACATTAGCCTCAGAGTCAGGTATTGATGATCTGCTGGGTTTTCCTGTTTTTTCCTTCATCACTCCCTGCAACTGGAAGGACAGAGAACATTACTTGTGCTCCTGATACTTGACCAGTTGTCCGAAGGCTCTGAAGTCTCAATTACCCTCAGATTTTTCGTTGTAACTTGCAATCTGAAGGCCGTACCAGGGTACGACGCTTTCTCTTCGCGTCTTTAACCCGGGCCCGAGAGAGGCAGCAGACTTCCCTAAGTAGCGGGTCTGGGCTGCACGTTGGCACGCCCCGTTCGCCTCAGGGCGCCATGTTTGCCGCCCTGGTCGCGCGCGCGCGCCTCGGGCTTCTTCTACAGCTGTGGGGGAGCTTGGCCGCCAACGCCCTGGCCCCGCCCAGGTCTCCTCAGCCACTGTGGCGCGGGCCGCTGGCGGGTCCCTCCGCTCCTCCGGCTGAGGAAAGGCCGCTGTGCACCGGGCTGAGCCCTCCGCCTCGGGCCGTGCCGGCACCGGAGCTGCTCGCCTCGGCGACTCAAAGGACACTAACTGTCCCAGATGAATTTTGAGCACTCGGGTGGGGAGGTAAGAGGAGAAGAACAAGGGCTGAAAGAGGAGGTTACATTTCCCTTCCTCGGCTATAGATTTTCTTCTGCCTGGAAGTGGAGCTGAACTATCGTGCTTCCTCCGCCCCTTCCCGCCGTTCCTGTGAGGCACAACCGCGGCAGTCATCCGATGAGGCTGTGAGCGCGGGGGCTTGGGTGGAGCGGTACAAGCGGTGGTGCACAAAATACCTTTTGGAAATGACCTAGAACATTGGTGCCGAAACCAGGGCATGTCCTAATACCATGTTGTCATAGACCTTAAAGAAAGATGAAGTAAACGCAGTGAACGATTACCAGGATATTTAGGGGGTCTGGGAGAGGCTAGAAGACCTTCATTTGCTTTAGCTACAAAGCTGAAGACTGAGGTCTCCACTGCTGCCAGCTATTTGGTAGGGGACTTTTTTTTTTCCCCCTCAGTGAAGGTTGGCACGAGAACAGATGTGTGTAAACTGGATCAAAGTTGTTTTAATCGGGAGAGTAGAAGGAAGCTTTAAAACCTTTCTGGAGTAGCCTTCCAATAAGAATACTAGAAGTCTAAGCATAAAACCTGGTACTTTTTACTGTAAAACTTGAATTTGAGTTTATAGACTTCTATTGCCAGAAGAACAGTCTCAAGAACAAAGATGATCTTGTTCTTAAAATCCTAAGAGTACTGAGTCTGAGGAATGCCTCTGTAGCATTAAAAGTTGCTTGTCTGAAACCTCTGCATACATGCAAACAACTTTTTAATAATAATTTATATAACTGACATTTAATGCCAACAATTCTGAGAAAAAGCTCAACAAATTAATTATATGTGTAAACTGTTGGTCATAAATTTATCTAAAGGAACTTTGGCATGGCTTTTGTTTAAGAATGCACCTGACCTTTTCCGTTCCTTTGTACATGAGTGTCAGTAGGAGTTTTAACAAGACCCAGACAGTAGAAGTGTTGCCAGATTCTCTTTACAGTATATGTATTTACTCCGGCCTCAAGATTGGTGTTTTGATGTTTTGTTTTGTTTTCTATAGGGCAGTAACTGTTGAAACATATCTGCTTTCCAGATAAATTTGGAAGGCTTGGGTGGGGAGGAAAGGAGGGATTTTGGAAGTCTAGGAATATGAAGTGGTTCACACCCTGCTTTTAATCTGTAAGCCCAAACTGGAAGAGCCTCACTTGAACTCTGTGTTTTCATGGGAATACTGTCTGTGTAATCTATAATCATGTTAACACTTATGCTTCAAGTCTTTGCAAATATTTCTTTAAGCTTTTCTCTATTTCTCCAGAGCTTACCTGCTTCTGGTCTGTTCACACTGACTTAAAAATGAAGGTAACAAATCAGTATGCTTTGAAGCACAGTTTCAAAGAAATACATTATTTTAATTTGGAACCCCCTGGAGAGAATAAACTGGCACAGCTGAGCGTTAGAAAACTATTATCCTGTAAATTAGAAAAGACACAAATGGGACATTTCTAGAAATTCTTGTTTCAGTGGATTTCTCTTTCCTCATGTCAGCCATTGTGCTCTTGTGGTGTGCTGGAAATAATCTTTTTTGCATCTTTGATGTGAGTTTTGGGAGTCATTTGGGCATATTTTGGGGGGGGTTGAGTGCCTTTGCACTATGGTCTGCCGTATTTGCAAAGAGGAATTCAGTTTATTTTTCATGTTTCAGCCATAAATTATTTGATTCTGGCTTATCCGAGTCACCACTCTTCTTTGCTACACAGTTTGCACACGGGTCTTTGCTCTCTTGTTCAGAGAGAGGTGTCCTGCAGAAAACCAGAGGACTGTCCACAGGCCTTTCAAGGCGCTCTCCACCAAGGGTCCTTGACACAGGAATGTGCTTCCCAGCCAGGTCTGCTGTAGCGCTGACTTGTTAACATTCTGGACACGCTGCAAATTACACCCACTTAAGGACGGCTTTGAATCTAGGGTTTTAGTTTGTGTCCTTGTTACAGCAGTGTTTGACCATACAGTGATATTTATTGCTCTTTTATGTACAAACCACTCTGCTGTAGCAGCTCCCTCCCAAACAGACAGCAGAAATTTAGTTGGGTTGGCTTTTAAATATAACAAATATTAGGCAAATTCAATCAATCTAATACAACAAAGAGAAGCCCGTGAAAGAAGCATTTCAAAGATGGTTTCATGGAGTTGTATGTGGAGTTCAGAACACAAATTCCTTAGAGTTCCACAGCAAAATCTTCTTCCTTGAGATTGCTGTGGCTAGGTTTTTACAAGTCAGACAAGTTACCAGTTCCTATTGCAGTTTGGAAGATCTTTACCTGGTAATTTGTTCCTAGGAAGTTCCTCTTTTTTTTCACTGCATCCTTCACTAAGAGTGACGTAAACCTGCAGGAACAATGACCAATTTTACCTGTAACTCAAGTTGTTGTTTAACCCAGGATGCAATTGGCGCTGCTGTATCTCTCAGTTTAAGTATCATTTGTTTTGCAGCACAGTTAGGAAACAGCGTGAGGCTAGCTCCCAACTGTTTTTGTCTGTTAGGCTATGTTAAATAAAATTAATGTCTCATTTTTAAGTGACAATATTTTGAAATAAGAAGTTTAATGTAGCCTTAAGGCAGTGTTTAGGTGACCCTCTTTAGTGCCTAAAGCTTGCTGCTATGGGCAGCTCTGCATTTCAGGGTTTGTTTCTATACTTAACATTTCCTGGGCAAATATATTTTTTTCAGCTGAGTCTAAACCTGATGTCAATCTTTTACGTAACCTTACCAGGTCAAAAATCCTGTACTGTCCTTGACCTCAAGCATGCTGTGGCTCTCTGAGAGGTGAGGTAATTCAATTTCTGTGCCAGGTGAGTGTAGATTAATGTATGAATTGGTCCAGATCCATGAATTATCTTCTCTTGCATTAAATAGGAGTTTGCGTAATTTGATATTGGTAGATGACACTGAACTTATTTTCCTGCAATATTCTTTTAACAAAGTACTAAATTAAATAGACGAGCAACTCTCCTTCTTCTTTATTATGTACAATAATGAGTGATATATAAGTACACAGAATTTTTTCTTCTGTTTCAAGCTGAGTCTGTTTTACATAATTCTTTATGAATTGGTCATATTTAATAAGCATCCTTACATGCACTTTTATTTGCTGTTCATCTTTTAGTGAAAAACTTTTGTTTTGTCACTTGAGAAGCTGACACTGCTGTACTATTACCTAAAAGCATACTCCATTTGCATTTATTTCATGGAACAGTTAAGGGGAAAAAAAAAAAGGCATGGGCAGGGGACATGATGTGATGTTGTTGTTGTTTTTTTTTGTTTAGGTGACTTTGAGCAAAATTTTACTCCAGACATGCATTTGTGCTCAAGAAAGGTGGAGACATGCTCTGTGTAGAAATATTGTGACTCTAGCTCTGCCTGTCTGTGTTTCTTCAGCAGGGACTAAACTCACTCTAGGGTATATATTACATCTAGCTCATGGTAAACTCTGTTGCAAAAACTGTTTTTGACTGTTGGTGTTCAGTCATCGCTTAAACATCACACTGAGAACTGTCTTGCTGGCACAGTAAATTTTATGAGTGTTACTCTGTTCTGTTTTACAACGAAAGATTTCCACTTTCCACACTGCAGAAATACAGCAATGGAAAATACCAAGGAATGAAAGATAGACTTATTTTCCAATTAAAACAACTCTGCATTCACATCTTAAGGAGCTCCATTTCTTCTGTCTCTTGGTTGCAATGCTAAAAGAATAATACTTTCAAATGTTTGCTGCAATAAAGAAAAAAAAGATGAGACTGTTATCCTCAGCCATTAAAAAGTTGCAAAAATTGAATTAATCCTTATAGATCAGATGGCTAAAGCAACTGCCATGAGCCCAGATGTTTTAGCAAGGTATTTCCAAGCAAGGAAGATGGCCAAGGGACAGAAGGTTATATGTAGGCAGTCCAAGTAATGAAGTATTCTGAGGTATAGGGTGAATAATGCAGCCAAAAAAAAAAAAAAGAGCTTGCACAAAAGGACGTAGTTTCTTTAGTTAAGAGAAACTAAACTTAAAATCCTGTATTCACATAATATTCTGTTAGTTGCATGAAACAGAGGAGAATGCCAAAATTAAGTCATAGATTGCATATATCACTCGGAAAAAAAATAAGAGTAAAAAAAGGCCAGTTCAGTTTTAATATGCCTAAAGCGATATTGCTGTAAACTTAAGATAATCTGTGGCAAAATTCTGTTACGCAATTTTCATATCTTCGAAAGGTAAGGTTCAAAAATTACTTAAACAGCATGGTTATCCTCTTACAGTTCACTTGTTAGAGGGGTGGTGTTTAGAATCTGGTTTTTGCTGGTTAAAAAAGGTTATCAGGCTGCTGATAAAACCTGACTCCTAACTATAACCATAAATGCTTTTGCTTTATATGCTGAGTTTCTGTAATGTTTTAGACTCAGAAATGAAGTGGTTGTTTTAGACCTAATCATGCATGCATGTTAACAATAAATATGAATGGCATCTTTTATTTCAGTAGGACAGTATGCCAGGGAGTTACTGAGTGAGCAAAAAAAAGTCAAATTATATCTGAACAGAAGTCAGAATTGTACTATAAGATAAGGAAGGTGCTGTAGTGCTGGCCTATTCATGAAATATCAGGTCACCAGAATATAAGGAAAATAACTTGGGAATCTGATACGACATTTTGGGAAGAGATTGATAAAAGATTGAAGGAAAAGAAGGAAGACTATTGAACTCTGACAGTAAATTACCAGAATTTGCTATTTGTTGTGTGGAGTATGGCTTTTACTGCTTTTTTTGTTTCTTTCCCCCCCCGCCCCCCAAAATAAGAGCTGGGGCAAAATACAACCTCATTGTAGTATTACACATCACTCTGTTTTTTTGGTTTGGAGTATTGTTTTTAAATTAGGAAAAGTAAAGCAAATCTATGCTGCAGTACAATTCTCCCAGCATAACTTCCTCTGTTCTTGGTTTGACTGACAGACTGGTACCATATGACACTTAAATTTTATGATAAAAAAGTTATGTACTGCACATGAATGTGGTTTAGTGTCTTGGAAACATGGGGTAATTTGACTGAAGCATTCTAACGAATAGAATTATAGTTGACATAAGAGAGAATGTGAAGAAGAGACGTTAAAAATTAATCAAGCAATTAAATGGTAAAATCCAAAGTGAATCAGATGTGAATATAAATATTTAGTAGGGATCTCTTGATTCCCCCTGATGATTAAGAATATTTTCTTAAAGCCGGTCCCCCTTGCCCCCTTCTTATATTTCCATCTCTTTAGTCAGCTCTATGTCAAATCCGAAGCCTGGTGCTAGGATGATTAAGGAAGAAATTCTGTAAGAGGTCCTTACTTCATTCTTCTGTTTTGTTGTGCTGGATTTAATACTGGTACCTATTTTTCCCGTATAAAACTCTGTTCTCAGTGAATGGATTAGCTATGGAAGAGAACTGGGCAGACAGACTTGTCGGGAACTCTCTTTTTATGTGTACAGCCATGCAAATGCAAACATTTTCTGGGTCTGGCCTGTGTGTGTAGCCTGAATAATGGAATAAGTGATTTTTGCTTCTAGGAATGAGACAAACTTGTTTTCCAGTTGCAGACGTTTTGCAGTCAAAAGATCTATTGAGCACGTAAAAAGGCTCTGAAAGCTGTGTGACATTTTATCAAAGGCCTGTGGGTAATAATCTACACTATTTAAAGTGTTCATTTTAATCACAGATTAACTATTTTCACCACAGAAATATTGTTGCATCTGTCATTAAAATGTAGGTTTAGTTCAGACTTACAGCATTGAAATACTGCACTGACTTAACCTGCCTCTCGGATACATAACTGGGTGTACTATGGAAAGATGGAAATACAGTGGTAGTTTCCTATACATAAAACTTCTAAGGCTGCTGTTTCTATCACCAAGGTACAGTTATGCAAATATAATTTTACTGTAGCTTTAACGAGGATCATGAAAGGTGAAGTTGTGCAAAGTCCTTAAATGGAACAATTCTAGAATGTAATTTTTTCCTTCATAAGTGCTCTTTATTGTCAGTGGTGCAGGTTTTTCAGGTTTGCCACGCTCAGAGTTTCATTCAGTTATGTATTGAAGTGAGGTTGCTCCTCAGCCTACATAACTGAAAAGGCAGTTGAAAAACAGGTATTAGGTCTGGGTCTTGGCAGCTGGGGCAAATACTCAGTTATTCCAGAGAAAATTGGAGAGGAAACTTCAAGGAGTGACTGCCAGTTCCGAGAGCTGGACTTAGCAGAGCTTTGCTCTTTACTTCCATATACATTAATATAACTTTGGGTTGGCTCTAGCATGTGTAGCAGGGAACATTTGCCCCAAAACCATCTGGCAGTTTCCGTCTGACAGCAGTATACTAAGCCCTTCTTTGTCCCAGGGGTTGTGGCACATAAGAATTTTCTGGAGGCAGCATCAGGAGATCCTTGTTAGAGGAGATGGTCATGGTGTCCCAAAGTGGCACAATAACTCAAGGAGAGAAAGTAGTCCTTATATTTTCAAAATACAGACCATTGTTTGCGTTGTGGGCACAGTGTATCATCTATGCCTGGTTTGCAATGCTGTTTCTACGGTGCAGTGTTTCAGGCTTGCAAAACATTTCTGGATGCTGTCAGACAAAGTTTGGATTCTGTAATGCCTTTGGCCAGGGCTTGTATACACAGGGAAGATGTTTTTGGAACTCACAACACATGCGTGGAGCTCCACCAAGATG
The DNA here is from genome assembly GCF_000687285.1 of Phaethon lepturus. Classification (NCBI taxonomy): domain Eukaryota; kingdom Metazoa; phylum Chordata; class Aves; order Phaethontiformes; family Phaethontidae; genus Phaethon; species Phaethon lepturus. The sequence goes on along the minus strand of NW_010563965.1, from coordinate 16,494 downwards.
AATCAGCAGCTCAGGAAACTTAGTCTTAGTACATATTTGTGGAGCCAAATTTTTTTTTTTTTTTTTTTTATAGATTTTATTTCTTTTCAACAAGTGAGGGCTTAGTGCTGAATTTTAGTGCTGAATTTTTTTCCGAAGATCAAATTCTTGCCCTGCCAAAACTTTGACTATCTCTGAACAAATGTCTGGGATGGTCAGAATAGTGGTGATGTCTGCGATGGTCAGAATAGGGCTGATGCTAAGTGTCTGTTCTTACCAAAATGCAGTATTGAACCTAGTATTGAGCTTACCGTAGTAAAAATATACTGAATATTGTAACATTACAACACATTAAGGAAGTGGTGTGAATGTCCTCTACAGTGTATAAGAGAAGGAACATTATAGAAGCCTGCAATCGTACTCTTAAACATCTTTCTACCAGCTTGTTATCTGGCTTACTAATGGATTTTAAACTGTAGATGAATCTTCTTGTGTATATTTGCTTTTTAGGGTAAGCAGAGTTATGGCATGGATGTGTTTCGTCATACCACCAGCAGTTAATTCTATATGTCTAATTCTAACTGTCTCCGGTTTTCACTGTCTGTGTGCATTAATTTCACAGGACTGAGTGGTCAACATAACCAATACCTGATTATTTAACTCCTTTAGTGTGTTTATTATCCTCTGAAGACGGAAATCTTCTCTGACTGATACTGCACTATGTTCCACAGTTATACTTTTCTCTTATCTGCAAATCCAAAGATCCATTTCATATCCTATACAGTTGTCTTTCAATATAGAACATTTGCAGGTTATGAAATAGTGTATTGCTGGTCTGATGATATTTCACTTCAAGAAAAATACCCAAATGTGTTTAGGTGTGGAAAAAATACAATATTCGCACTTTGGTAAGCTTTGCTGGGTGAGAGGATGGCGTTTTTCCAGGGAAGGGGAGCAGCAACACCAAAAATTCTACGAAGTTTCATGCTTGAGCAGATTCTGCTACCTGGAACTACTGAATAAATTGAAGTAAGTTTAATGGGAATGAATGAATAGATGGGAAAAGATCAGTATTCCTGTGATGACACTGCCCTTACCTTGCAGCACAGTTGCAGGTGTTCTCTGAAATTTTTCATCAGCAGTTAAGCTGTATTTAAATTTTTCTTTTTGCAGTAGTAGTCATTTCCAGGTACCATAGTCTACTCCGTCGTTTTCTGTTTCTAATGCTATCTTTTCCCACTGTTTGAGTCGCCTTAGTTGTTGTAGGAATGCATTAATAAAATAGGGTAACTGTAGCCTAAAAGAAGTAAGGCCTATGATCAGTGGAATACTGCCCCTTTCCTCATTTTCAATATCCGATAGTTCTGGGGTTTTTAATCTCTTTGATTATCCACATAATTTCAAACTAAATGTCCTTCAGTTTTTCAACATCTGGACAGCCATTTGTTTGTCCTTACGAAAACACATAGAATCTTTTAGGTATGAAGAGATGTATAATTGCCCCAGAAAAGACTGATTTCCTCTGTGTGTGTGTTGCGTCCATCCCCCCCTGCATTGCTGAGGGAAGGAGTCGTCGTGTTATTCTCTGGTCTACTCTCTTGCTTATGGTAGGGAATTCTTTTGTTTATGGAATCAAATCAGGAAGCAAAAAAACTATCCAAAGTAAGCAAGGGTGATAGAATAGGAGGAAAAATAAAATTTTAGATAGTAAATGCTTCAGTGTTATTTGTCTTGCTTTCATTAAATATTTCCTGACCAAGAAAGGAGAAATTAAAATCTGTCAAATCATCAGTTTTACTAAAAATGAACTGTTTTCCCCTTCTGTCCTATATACCCTGATTTTGCCTAGAAATGACACATACCAACACATTATAAAGGATCTGTAAGTAAAGACCATCAGAGAAATCACTGTTCTACTGCAGGAAATTCTTGCCAATCTTCAAATGACCCATTTCAAATGTGGAAATTAATAATCAATCCCAACAATGCCAGTTGAAAGCATTCTTACAAGACAAGCAATGCTGAGTGTTTTGCGGTTGTCACTAGAATGGGTGAATATTCAACTAAACCCTCCGTCAAAGTCTAGCAATCTTTAGAAGTTGAGCCATACATCCTTGCAAAATTGGTAAACGAGTGAGCAATGAGAGTGGCGTGATGTGAGCTGGCACCTGCCTTTTATTTTCATTCACAGAAGAGAAAATCTACTAGTAAAAAGATGATTTACTCCTCCAAAAAACAAAAGTGAATCAACTCCTTTCTTCTACCCACCTCCAGCATGCTGAATTCAAAGGGGAACTTCTGCATCTTTTGACACAAGTGAAGTTTAAAAAAAAAAAAAATTTTTTTTTATGCTGCTAGCAAGACTTTCCAGAGTACTATAGAATACCCACATGCTATGTGAGCGACACTCAACCAAGCAGCTGAGGTTCTTATCAACCACATTCCATGTTGCTGCCTGCCATTTACTGTTCTCTTGTTATCCTGTCCTCCGAAAGGGGATTTTCTGAGGATAAAGCAGTTCAGTTTTAATCAATAGCAACAACTTGAGCAAATTGACAGGTGCTAAAGTTTTCAAAATGGTCCATGGTGATTTAATTTTTAGCATAAAATCTTTCAGGATACAATTAGTGCTAAGTTCTCCCAGGAAGTTTCCACCAGCCTACAGTTTTCAGTTCCCTTTCCTGTTCCATGATCTTGGGAAGAATTACTTTGAGTTACAGACACTTAAGTTATTCACTTGGTAGAACCTATCCATTTTCTTGTGCTAGGAGGCAATTTTTTTTTTTTTTCAATGCTGACTGACAGTATTCTTCACTTCTGTGCTCAAGTTTTTCCTGCAATATTCTCATATTTGTTTTCTTTCTGGTTATTCTTACATTCATGTGTATCTTAGAAATGTCCAGAAAAATGACCATTGTTTTCTGAGAATGCAAAAGTGTAGCTATGCTGGAAGGAAATGTTTTATTCACTTATAGTCCATGATTAAGACTCTTACACGGCAAATAGAAGTGTTTGCTTCACCTGGACTTGTGTGGCTGGTGTGGGTCCTCCTTACAGCTCTCTAGGTTTAGTCTCAATTTTTAGTGCTGCATCTAATTGAAAATTCTTTGTACCATGGTCTGTGGTTTTGAGGTAATATAGAATATTGCAGAATCTGCCCACCCTTCTTCTAGACCAGGAGTTTGCAATACCCCACAATGAGTGGGGGAATCCACCCTTCTCTTCCAAAGCAATATTGCTTGACTCAGGAGTGTCAGGAGTTCTTTGTAACTAAATTTTCACAGAAATGACTTTATATAGTGACCGAATTTGATTTAAACTACAAACAAAAACTTCCGTCTGCGTTGAAGGAGAAAAATGTGTTTGCTCTAATAAATGTTATATCAGTACTTGTATAAGTAGAATGAAAAAGTGGATTAAATACCTGTGGAAATCATGGCAGAGGACAAAATACATAATTTTAATAAAGGTTCCCTGCTATTGTTACTTAATGTTTTCTCTTAAAGATATGTTAAAAAAAGCTTGCAATGCTAAAATAACTGAAAAACTCACACTGTGCTCAGAAGCTTATACTTCAGGCTGTCAAATGTAAAAATAGTTCAACAAGAAGAATGTTGTTAGTGCTTAGAAATTCCCAAGAAACGGCAGGGAGAAAACTGTCTCAGCTTCCTAAGGACTACCTCCTTCCTCCTATTCCTTGCTTTCTAGGACACCAAATACTCTGATAACATAGTCATTCAGGATCTTCCTGGAAAGAATTAAATCATGTTTGTGTCATCCTTTTTCCCCACCGTGTTTACTGCTTGTATTTGCACATTGTTTTCTCTTCAAAGTCACTCTGTGTTAAGAAATCAAAAGATACTGCACAAAAGGCAGGAAAGATGCTATCCATTAAGGACTAGATGTGCTCCCAGTCCACATGCTCTGTGTTTAGGTATCCTGACAAGTAATTCTGTTGATTTTGGTGACAAGTCTTCAGGTATGAACTGAAAATACTTTCATGTGATTAGATGGACAAAGTTATACAGTTTCTTTTTTTTTCTTTAAATTATAGGATGACAATGTAGGGCAAACTGAATCCTGTAATTGCACCGAATAGCAATTATTTTGTCCATACAGAGTTGTAATCGTAGTCGGGACAGCATGGTCCTTTGACTTTTTTTTTGTTACAGAAAATTATTTGCACCCAGAATTGCAAAACTGAGAGCACCTTGACTGAGAGCAGCCCAGGTATATTAATACAAATGCTAGAAAGCTGCACTGCAGAGTGCCCACCATCGATGTCTTCATGCCATACCTCTTGGCCCTCTTTGAGTATTTGTCTATGTTGGGGCTGATCATAGGTTGCCACAGACTTACTTAATCCTTTGAGGGAGATGTACAAAGTTCCCACACCAGCTTCTGCAGCCTAGCCTTGGTATGCAGCAAGGCGGTATTAAACGCGAAAATGGTTTAGATTTTCTTGCAGATTCACATGACCATAGTAGCACTGGACTTGGTACAAAGTTGTTATGGAGAAGTGCAGCTGGAACTCAAAGTAACTTTGAGGTTGAAAAGAATCTGGGGATGCGTCTTTTCTACCTCAGATAATTTCAGTTCTAAAGATGCAGAAATGAGTGAAGGGATGGTCCGTAGTTTTTTAGAACAGACACACATCTAATAACAGGCCATCTTAAACAACTGTAGGAGCTTTTCCAAAGGCAGCTTATCTAAAAGCCCTACCTTAAGACCAGGCCTGCAGGTCCTAAAGGGACACTTCAATAGACTTCCTTTTTCTTTTCAGTTTTCCTTTGAGAGTAGCTTATCCTCTATTGTCATAGTCCTTGGCTCTTAATTTTGATTTAGGAAGTAATTTGGAATAGCTAAGTAGACCGCGTGCTCTTCTGCTTGAGTCCAGTGCTTGTGTGAAACTCATTGGGATTTTCTCAGCTGCTCAATTGTCTGGTAGAGTGCCTGTAAAAATATTACCAAAACAGGTTCGTATTAGTGCCCTTGGCTAAAGCCTTTCGAAAGAAAATTTTACTAGCCTGTCTGCTAACTAAGGAGAGTAAGCCATGAAGTGGAATATCTCTCTCCCAGGCATTTGCTGCCTTTGAGCAGCAAATTCAAGTCCTGGCTGCTGGCTCTTGTGCCCCGTCAAGTGCGGAGGTGAGCCTGCATGGCATGGTATTGGCTAAGAGATACAGACTACAGCTCACTTTTTTTTGCCCACGCCCCTTTCTTACAAAGCAGTCATGGATAGCAGTTCAAGGGAGGCAATGTGCTTTGTGTGGTGTAAGTTCTGGAAGGACTTGTGTGAATGCTGTAAGGGTGCATGGGATAATTGGAATACATCTAATTGCCCATGGGGGGAAAAAAAATGCGATGCTTTGAAGGCTGTTTAGATGCCTCATATGAGGGTGTGGGTAGAGTAATCGTAGCAGGACAGTATATATATTGAGCCAGGAAGAGTTAGGCACCACCAACATTGAAAAAGTGTCTTGTTTATGATGACAGAAGATTTTCTTTGGGTTACCCCCATGAAAGTAATAATGTGAAAATGGAAATTGCTGTGTGTTCAAGGGCTTTTGCCAGTCTAGCTACATTAATTACAGGTGTGTTTTTTTCTTTTCCATGTGCCTGGCACATTTAAGTCAAACATGTCACATAAGCAAACGTTTATTGAAGTCATAAAAGGAAATTAGTAGTAGAGCAGGACACTGAATGCAGCTTGTGCCAGTTCAGAGAATTTGTCTCAGTGCCGCACAAGCGAAACTTGCTGACAGCAACAGTGACTTTGGAAAGACTTGGCCCTCTCTCACCCTGAGGTGTTATGGCTGAGGATGATGTTGTATGGTATGGAATATCTCTTTCATCGGTTGGGGACAGCTGTCCCAGGCTGCATCTACTCCCAACCTCTTGCCCACCCTCAGCCTACTCACTCAGAGGGCAGAGTGAGAAACAGAGAAATTCTTGATGCTGTGCAAGCACTGTTCAGCAATAGCTAAAACCCTGGTATGTTATTGAAACAGTTTTGGTCACAAAACTAAAACACAGCATAATACAGGCTGTTATGAAGAAGATTAACTTGATCCTAACCAGAGACAGTACAGAAAGACAGCAAAAATGTGTGCAGTGTGTAAACTCAGTAGTGGTTTTCAGGTTCAACACTTGGTAACTAAACCTGGGTATTTAAGAGTCCAGGCATGTGTAGCTGTTGGTCAATAAGGATGCTTTCTGAAGAACCGAGTAGCCAGGGTAGGCTTTTTAGTGTTGCTTTTAGAGAAAGAAGAGGGACTATTTTCTCTTAGTTGCTCACAATTAATGCTGCTCTTCATTGCCAGAACTGTGCCTGTATTGCTGCAAACTGTGGTCTTCTGTGTCCTAGTTTGAAGACTGTAGCACTCAAACCTCCACCGCAGTCACAGCTTTTGTGTATTAGCCATTGCAGAACTGTTTTCGGATGCATCTGCCCATCTGCCCCTTTGCATTTTTTTTAGTTTTTTAATGAGTTTGGACAGTCTTACTGGAATATAGCTACTTTCTTACAGCCTCACAACTGAAAATGATAAAACAAGTGAAACCAAATTGAAATTTCAAGGGAAATTGGAAATAAAAAAGGCATGGTTTCTCACATTGGGATTTAGCGAGAAGCCAGAGACACCACTGTTTCAGTGGCCATGGTCACAACAGCTTCAGCTCCTAAAAAAAATGCCTTCTATTTAACACTGCTCTACGTTAGGGGTCAGCTGTAAGCCAGCTATTGAAATATATCATTCATTATTATAGCAGTTGAAATTCATGGAAGTTATTTTTCTCAGTGCAGTTGCAATAAAATTATTCCAACATGGTACATGGAATGAGTTAGTCTGGGGAAAATCTAGAAATATTGCTGACAATTTATAATCATGCAGCTTGGCACTTTAGTTGTGATCCTGAAATGTATTTCTCATTGCTATAAACAAGCAGTTTTCTGCCTTTGGCATCCTCCATCTTGCTTGGGCATTTCACGTTGCTGTAAAATACAAGTGTGCTATAAACTGTACCTCATAGGAAAAATCTGCTTTGCAAACTACTGGCAATTGTGCGTTGAGGGAAAAATATCTTTTTAATGAAGACTCTGCATCCTGGACAGTCCCTATTAAAAGCACTGTGTAGGTTACCTACTCAGTAGGTCAATGACCAAGACAAAGTACTTTGTAGTCTGTGGTGACATGATGATGACTAACTTGCTTTCTCCTGACTGCCCAAAGAAAATGGAAAAAATGGAACCTATGACTTCAGCAGCTCACAGAGAAGTGTTTACATGTTTGGGAAATCTTAATTTTGTTACCAAGTGCAGCACAGTCTTGTAAATCACTTCCAGGTGACAATGAACTTTTTTTTTCCCCCTTGTTTCTTCCACTCAGCATGCATTTTCAATCAATCTCGGTGGATTTATAAATGTATCACAATGTGATTTCGTCAGAGGCGCCTCTCGTATGTTCCACTGTGGAGACGCTGCTACTTCCCAAAGTTTGTGGTTCACTTTTGGGGACACAAATAGAAACTCTCTTAGGATGTGGCAGAAGCCAGGCTCGGAGCTGCTGGGCGGATGTAGACAAAGCATGGCCAGAGTTTTCTGGCAACCGGAGAGAGGCACTAGAAGGTACAGGCATAGTAGATTTGCCAGCTTTTTGAGAGACACAGCCTTGCTAGAAGAGATGGTCTTGTCTAGCCACTTAATGTCTGTGCTTGTAGCAAGTGTCTTTTTCATGTCTATGTGTTGTCACTGCAAGGTAAGGCCCCCCAGTTAATACAATGCTTTGTTAAGCTCTGAGGAAGACTGAGATAAATATTAAGCTGTAGTGTTTTCATCAGTCCCAAGACTGAAAGTATATTATTTCTTCATTAGCATTTTTAGAATGATAAAAATAAATTGTTGTTTTCTAGAATTATTTTTAATTTTTTTTTTAAATTGACTTTGAAACAGTTAGTTGATAGCATATCATTATTATTTCTATTGCAATATCAGATAAGGACACCACCCCTTAGTCACTGTCCTACCTGTATTAGATTCTGTAGCACTAAACACTCTTCCAGTTAAAGGAATTAGGCTAGCGTGTATAATATTGAATTAGCCTTTTAGAAACATTTTGTGTTTTTGAGATTCATAATATAATTTTCAATGGAAAAATAATTGGTGACTTAGAGGCTCATCATCAGAAAGAAGTTACAACATATGTTGTTTCCAAAAAGTAAACAAGCCATGGTGAATGAGCTGCAGTTTCTTTCTTGTCAAGATCAGTTGTTATGAAATGAGACATTAAAGGTGATTTAACATAGACCTTCAACAACATATTCTATTTAGAACCTTAAAAAGTGTTTACAATCATCTAAATAGATTAAAAGAATATTTTGATGTGAATTACAACTAAGAATGTGGAAAGAAAAAGAATCGCTCTGTCACAATATGGTAAAAAGCATTATTGTACTTGCAGAGATTACAAATGTGCATTTGTGTGTCTGCCATAAAAGAACTACCATCTTGATGTACATTTAAAATCCTTCAAAATCTTTTGCCGTGAAGTCTGGAAAAGGGTGATTACGCTATGCTGTTGCTTTAGAAGTGTTCTGGTGTGCATCTATTAATGCTGTATCAGACCTTTTTAAAGTATTTTTCCTTTTCTCCTCAGTTGTTTGTGTGGGTTTTTTTTTTAGTGTCCATCCCTCCCCTCATGCCCCCTTACCAAATTCCCGTTGCCTTCTGTGGAACTGCATATGCAATACAAGAAAAGCTACCTTGAGGATTTGAATAAAGTCCTTCAGGTCCTTCTCTGAGGCAATAATAGCTTTCTGTTGCAAATAACAATGTTGTTTCATCAAAGATTTCACTATATTTACTGAAAACTGCCTCATTAGGCACCCGGGTACTTGATTAACTCTGATGCTGGGCTGCTTTAATGGGTGTGCAAGAGCTGGAGTTGTCACCTGGCCTTGCAAGGGACAGCATTTGGTTATGGGTGGGAATCCCTTATGTTTTGAAGCCTTCCTTATATGCATAATCAAATCCTTATTTTAAAAAAAAAAATCCTGTTTTCAATTTTAATATAAGCAGAATGACTCTACAGCATGAGTGGGAATTTGTTTTATAAAACTGGACTGCTTACCTCACTTGAACCCAGTTGGGCTGATGTCTTCCATGGTGTTAGTATTGACTGGTACTAGCTGTGAGATCAGAATTTATGCCTTGGTCAAAACAAACTATTTTTAAGGCACAACAATGAAATGCCATGGCCACAAGGTGGCCTTCAAAACTGCCAGAAAGAGAATTCCATTCAGAAAGCTAACATCTGTGTGCAAATACTGGGTTTTTTTTTTAAGGAAGCAAACAAACAAAACAAATAACAATCATATACAGTGTCCCATTGTAAAGATTGATATGTTTACCTTCACCTCAGAGAGCTGGAGACCTTCCAGAAGGTCACTTTTTGTTTCTTCTTCCTCTTTATTTTTTTGTGAAGGACCACCCTATTCATGATGAGCAGTACTGAGTCCTGGTACAAACATTTTTTTGGAAGGACTCTTTGGACCATGTAGTGCTATTTATGCTGAATAAATCGAGCTGAGCTGGGCCCACAGAGATGAAAATGAAGGTGCCCTGATAAAGATCTGATACATTCCTATTGCATTTGAAAAATGTCTCTTCATTAACTCCAAAAAATAGGAAGTCAGTATGAGTCATTACATTGCCAGCTGGCAATCTACCATCATATTCAAGGCCATCTTTGTGCCACCTTCTGCAGTTGTATTTAGCTCTGATTTGCACTGTCCTGTTACTGGGGTGCCTTTCCCTGTTCCGCAGGTCAGATAGCTGAAGAAGACAGACATCAGCCACATCACTTCAAAATTCAGCTTTTCTCTTTTCCAAGAGTTTTAATAATATTGTATTATTTGATGTGAGCATATTATGAATCATTCATAAATTCAAAGGCTTTGTTAACAAAACTAACTTAAAATTTCTTCAGCACTGTTGTAATGGGTTTTCCTATCTGGCTTTAAAACCTACTTCATAGCTGACAAAATAATCTAAATGGCAAGTCATCTTTGACCTCAAAATTATGGAGAAAACCCTTTTTTTTTTTTTTTTTTTTACAGTACCTAGTTTCATAGTACATTCACACTGGGGAAAAAAAACCCTGCCTGTTCACTTTTTCTCTCAAGCAAACAATTTAACTGAATTTAAACTGACTGAATTTAAACTGTGAGAAAGATTACATTTTAAAATTTTCCAGTAGTTTAGTTATGTAAAATGTGTCCTTCCACTTCTGTTCAGATAGCATGTATCTGGAACAGGTTATGAACAGTAGGCAGACTTTTAAAATAAGAAATTCTGTGAATTTCAAGGCATTACAGCATCAAATTAACCTAGAAATTCACGAAATAAACTAATTTATTTCAATAGCTCCATTCTAGGCAAACACTATAAACTAAGAGCATAAACAGCATTAATCTGTTTGTGAATGTTGACATGTGAATAATATGGAATACATGGTCAGATATAATCATACATAAATTTCAGGTATGGTGTGAGCTCCTTTTATGTGTACATTTCTCGTAAATTACTTACGTGAGCTACTTTTGGAAATAAAATATGAATTCTTATGGTGCAGTTAATCACACCATAGAATATGTGTGTTTTAACTGTTAATGGAGACATCCGGAAATATTTCCATGAATCTTATATATTCGTTTAACTTCTGTACTTTAGCTGGCTAACTTCAGAGAGTTTTCTTTGTGGATGTCAATGCTAGGATGATTTATGCTTTCAGAGGAATCACATGCATCAGTACGGCTCAATAGGTTTATTTTCTCTGCTTTCTGGTGGGGGGAAAGCCAAAGAAACCAGTAGTACTGAAGTGATCAGAACAAAAAAATAGATTTTTTAAAATTTTTTTTTAACTTAACTCTTGCAAAAGTACATGTTGTAGAGAAAATGTATCCTTCTATTTTTTCCAATTTCTTAGTGAGATTTTGGATGGTAATAGTAAACATGAAGCTGTTGCTATTGAAATCACTGAATTACCAAATAATACACACACACACACACACAGATGTGTTTGAATAATTGATATGTAAATTGCTTTGCTTATTCCCAATAATGTTTAAGATTATTATTTAATATTTTATACCCTTTTCTTAATGACCTGATCATTTTCTGTACTGAAGGTGAAATACCTTAATCTTTAGCACAAAATAGTATTTATGTTCTTAGTGATATATTGACAAACTGCAGTAATACTGTTAACTCAGTTCACTTCCTTCTCTAAAATTTAAATATTCTTTTTTCTCCCCATATAATTGCAAATATTTCTTCACTCAGTTTCTTGTCATAGTTCTTTTCCTTATATTTTCCAAAATTAATAGCAGCTGAAGTAACAAGATAAATACAGCATGATGACAAGTCAGCTGTACTTATGGTTCAGAAAAAACAACCAACCAAAAAAACACAATAAAAAAGCAGATGATAATTCTGGTTTGCCTTGAACATTATTTACTGCATTAGAGATAATGATGTCTTAAGCAACTTGAATTACTTAGGATTTGCACTGGTACATATGAAACCAGACTCAAATTTTGAGTATATGTCTTCAAACTGTACTATAAAGATTTAATAATTAGAAATATAGTAATTTAGAAATCTAATACAGAACCAAGTCACAGGATTCTCTTTAAATAGAAAATGACATAATCATGTACTAATAATGGTTCAAGAGACATGCACCTTACTGCGTTCACTCGAACCCCCTACTCCACTAAACCAAAACACTAAACGAAACCTGTATTATGTTGCATTAATAGTGAGATAGACTGGGATGCCAGTTTTGTCCAGGTCACCTTTCTAAAGATACAGAAATAATTTGTTACATACTTTGAAACTTTTTTTTAATGTTAACAGCAATCTAGTATGAGTGCACCTGTAAATCAAGACTACTTATACAAATAAGATTGATTCCTCTAGCAACTTTATAGCTGAACAAGAAGAGAATCATGACAGTTTTTTTTAATCCCATGCTTCAAAGAAAGAAGGAAATCCTTCTATATAACCTAATTTTATACTTGTTTTTACTCTTCCATTTTTGTTTATGTGTAGGTCAATTATTGTTCTGAGTTTTTTGATAATAACTTATTTTTTTGTTGCCACCCATTCTGTTCAGTAGTTCAAAACTTCTTTTTTTTTTAATTCATTATCAAGCTCCTTGTCCCTTTGACTAGTTTCTCTCCATGCATTAAGATTACCTTTCTTGTCGCTGAGGAAATATGTCTTTAATTAAACAGGGTTATTCAAACTGGCAAGGTTTCGGTAATACTAGATTTTGCAAGTAATTCTGGATGCATGATGTAATAATTAATTCTAGGCTGTATATTCAAATGGATAAAAGCAGGAAGAGAAGTGATGAGGAGGCACCCTATTCATAAACATTTTAGTGCAGGGCATAGATCTCCACACCAAGGGAAAAAACAAAGTTTTAATGTGCTGTTCTTTTGCACCCCTCTCTCCTGAAACTAAATCTCTGGTATTCCAGATGTCATCTCTTTGGACATAGGTTCTGTGTATTTACTTCTGATTAAATTTTGCCTAATGAAAGCTCTAAAAAGGAGGGAAAAGATCTGCAGCAGTTGCACACTATTAATGTGTCCAGCACAGCCAGCTCCAAGGCCAGAGTGCTCTATTTTGTTTGAGCTGACTGTGCTTCAGCAGGCTCTTTGTCCACCCCGAGCTCAATTCAAGACTGGCTATGTTAGCTTGGTACCTGCATTGCACAATCACTGAAGTTGGAGTAGTGCCGCTGTCTATATGCTTTTCCTCAGTGAATTGTCTTTCCTACTGAGATACTGAATCTTATTTGAGAACTTCAATGTGTGCCACTTGTGCACTTGCCACTCTGCTGTGGGAGCACAGCATCACCTTCAAGAGAGTTGCAAGACCATTTTGACATCGCAGAGGGGTGCATAAACCATGAGGGTACTGGTGAAATACAGTTCATCCTAGATTGCAAGTACATTCTGTGTGGATTGTAAAAGTATTGCCTTGCACAAATTTAATTCTGTTCAGGAAAGCCAAGATTAATACACTCAAGGTATTAAGCAGAGGCTTGCAGTCTGTTAAGAATATGCTGGGACACACCACCATATATTCAACATGTTTAGGTTGGGTGTTTATGGAGAAGGGATTTTGTGTGCATGAGTTCTTCCTCCTCTGCATAAGGCAGAAGTTGAACCATATCATCATGTCGTCTCACCTTGCTTTGGGGTTCGTTTTCTATGTTCCTGTGCCCATGTGGGAGAGGTGATAAATACTGAAAGAAGGCAAGGAAGAAACAGCTTCCAGCTAATACGTACCACCTAAACCTGCAACTAACGTGTATCAGTGTTTTGGTAAAGTATTTTATTCTGAGAGACCTGAATACACAACTGAGGCTGTGGTGCAATGGCCCCAGTGGAGTTGGGAAACAATGGTAATAATGGTCAGAGAGGCTAAACACAGAGAAGGAAGTTTAGCTTCCTGAGTGGAAGAGCTACTACTATACTTTAAAAAAAAAAAAAAAGGGGGGGGAGAAAAAGAAATGCTATCTATATTTGTTTGAAGATAAATCTGCAATAGCAGAAGTATACATTGGCAACTTAGAAAGTAAAATAATCCATTTAATTCCATGGAATATAGTGAATTCTAATGTAAATAACTGCAGTCATATTTTTCTGCAAACAGAGGTTGACGGAGGTAGACAGAAAGCAAAATATTCTATACAGAGAAGTAATTATGTACTACTTGGCATATTTTACATAAAGAGAAGTTATGCTGTAAAACTACAGGAGGATATAGGAGGCTTAAAGAAAGTGGAAATATAGGAGGATGAGGTGTTTCTGGAAAGCAGTGGATTTTTTTTTTAACTCTTTGCCTGGTTAAGAATAGAGAATAGAAATTTTCTGTTTATTTCATTACAGCTGTTAACACTTTGTTTACTGTTTCAGAAACCACTAGAAAAAGCTATGCAGAGATAATGTTTTAAAATATTTATTATAGATTACATTTAATTTTCTGTGACTTCAGCACTGAACTTGATCATCAGAAAGCTTTTTAATACTGTTCAAGGGTAATTGTCTGGCATGTGAGGATTCCAAACTGGTATGCTGTGGTACTTTGCAACTTTTTACAGGAAGGATTTTCCTTTTCTTTGGCATGGTTATCAGGAAAGTATTCTTTGTCCCTTGCAGATAACGGAGGATGACTTTTATGGTGACTAACATAAAGAATCCTTCTCAAGGCCCATTTGTTTAAGAAGTATTAGCATTTCCTGGTTACATCTTAATGCCAGAATTTTAACTTCAGATGATAACCAAGCAGGAAACTTGTTTCTGAAGCAGCAACATAATTCTTGTATCTTTGAGGACTCCACTCGTCTATTAATAGAATTCCATGATCATATGAGTAGTATTACCAAAAATACAACATGTATAAACTCTATGAATCCTGTTTAGGCTTCAGTTTACCCATATTAATACTCTAGTCTACCATTTTGTTCCGAATTGCATAATAGTATCTTAGTCCACCCTATTGTCAATGTTCAAGAAACACTAGTAAACTTACAGAAAACCCAAAGGATTGTAGAATATAGACAATAGCCAATATAATAAACAAACCTACTATTATAGTTAAGGCATTGTATGAAAGTGAGGTTCTGGATCAGTAGCCAAAGTTTTTTCTTTGCTTAGGCAATGATGCTTGAGCTCATACATAGCTGCTTAAGCAACCCAGAAGTATACAGCTGTCTTCTAACCTACCAGTGATGAGACGTTCTTCAGCCTCCCTCCTCTCTCTGTTCTAAGGCGAACATTTTCTGATGCTTTGAATCTCAGTCACGTTCTTGTTGATGTGGCATTTTCTTGCACAGCCACCAGCAGCTGCAGGATAGTATTAATGCAGTCGTTTCCATTAATGGATCAATAATACATAAATGATGTATGAATGCTGGCCTCACATGAAGTACTGTCTTGGATGATGACTGACTGTTTAGAGAATTAACTAATTGCATATTATTAATTCAGGGAGAGATAATAAGTAAGGAATGGTGCAATCACTTTGAATTTCCTGCATTCCACTTCTTTAAACATTTGGTTTGTTTCATGTCATGTAATCCTAATTTTGAAACAAACCATAGACTGGACTCCAGCTGTCCTAGAAATCTCTGTAGTCATTTTCTCTCATATGTTTTACACCTTAGGAGAGTTATCTTGCATGTACCAAAACTTGGACTCTGTGGTACCATGGTTCTAACGAACCAAAACAATTGGTGTTGACTGAAGCAAAGCATGGGTGCTGGTCTGGCTAAAATTCTTTCATGTATGCTCTGCAAGACTGTCAGCATGACTAGCATAAATCAAGGTATCCATTTCTGGCTTTGATTTTTTGCCCCTTAAATTGACCATTGTGGCAAATGCTCATCTTCTATTCCTAATTAAAGTTTTCATACCCAAATGCAATTTCGAGGCTCTTGGACAAAATTTATGTGGAGTCTGCAAATCGGGAGAGTTCTTCAGGCATGAACCTAGTCAATTAACCTTAACAACAGTATACTGGAAATCTTTGCTGGGTTGGGCTAGCAGTAACACTTCTTGGCTATCACTTCTTTGGTAGCGTTACACAACAGTCCTCTGGCTGAGCTGTCCCAGGTTCAGTACCAAAACACAGTGCTCATGCTCATTACAAACAAGGCAGAGGTGCTACTTTCATGAGTACTGAATGTTGGTATGCTTCTTTAATTGCTTCAGGAATTTCACTTTCCGGCAGTACTGATCCTTATTAAGTTTCATTTGTTTAGAGTAGTCAAAAGATTTGACTGAGGAGAGGGAATATTTTTAAATTAAGTGGTCATAGTTTTCACACCTCTTGTGACTGGGAGAAGCCATAAAAAGAGTCATTGCCATGACTGAGTAGTGCCATGGGGTACGTACGGCTCTGGGAGATGCCTGTGTGATTGTTAATGTAAATAGTTGCTTAAAAAAAAAAAAAAAAGCCTAAGTACTGGGTGATACAATCCAATGCAGAAAATAATCATTGATCTATTCCTTCACTTTGGTGTTACCTGACTTCAGAATAGTTTCTATTCATTGGTAGGTAGCACTGGCATACCTTCCAGGAGGAAGAGGTTAAGAAGTAGTAGAACATTATTGACTATTATCATGCTTTCTAACTGCAAAAATGATGACTGACCAGCTGAAATAAATAATAAATAATTGTGTAGTTACTGGGCTTATGTAGAGATGATTGGAGAAAGTGAAATTGTTACCTCTTAAAGACTATATATCTGTAAGGTAGTATAGTATTACAGTGTTTGTTAGAAAAGAAAAATGTACTATGCATGTTTGTAGGACAGACAGTGAAGTGATACCTAGGAAAAGGTGGCCTAATAACTCTGCAGCTGATGCCAGTGTTATTGGAAGCTGACAGTTTTGGAACCAGACCAGCAGCTGCATATATATATATATATAATTTTT
>NW_010563964.1:25995-32322 GCF_000687285.1 Phaethon lepturus | reverse complement strand
CCAGCCAGTTCCTCACCCAGCGAAGAGTGATTGATTCGAGTTTGATTCACAGCTGGTGTGTTCGCCCCCTTTAGGCCACAGTTTTGCTATTTGTCTGGCAAGCACATTTGACTGCTTAGTTTGAGCTGGATGGATAAGAAATCAAATGTGGAAGAGTTTCAACCTGCAACAACTAGCCCTAGGCTATTGCTGCGCTGTTCACATAGACTTCTGCCTTTATGCTTTGGGTTTTTTGAGCCGTTAGCCCAATGTTTCTCACCCCACCCATTTCCTCTCTACACACAGCTGCAGCCCCTGCAAAACCACATCCACAGCTGTTACCACAAAACAGATCTCTCCCGGTGCTCTGCAGCTGTGTTGAACGCAGTGAGGGACAGGATTCCCATCCCCAAAATACTAAATGTAATCAGACACTAGCCAAAGTTATAAAGCGGTTAAGAGCTGAGGACAGGAAAAGAGATAGTACTTATTTCTCTTTGCAGGTTGTATATCCAGAAACATTTTGCAGTGACTTCTCATTGCCAGCAGTGGACATGAGGAGAAAAGCGTGTGTGCTGTTCTAAGAGCTGATTGCTAAATCACTTGTTTAGCTGCTGGTTGTGCAGTCAATGGATACAGTAAAGCAGAATTTAGCTCTAACCACTTGAGCAGCTCACTGTCAGGTTTTCTCCACAAAACATAACTGCAGGTGGGTATGAATTCAGCAGTTGTGGTGCCCTTCAATGCCCTTCAACTGGACACTGTCACAAGAAGACCAACCTTCTTTCTGTGCCACCTACACCACCTCTGGATACTCTTATGTCAAGAGCATGAGAAGGTTAAAATCCTTATATATGGAATGAATTTAGGGTTGACACTTTTTTAAAGAATTCACAGCAAAAGTCCCCACATTGTCATCACTATTGTTGGTTTAAATGCCTTTTCCCGGCAAATACATGTAGTAAACAAAAGGGCATCCATTAAAAACTTCACTTTGTATAGCCTGTTTTACACAGAGTTATGGCTGAAGTCATTAACCATGTAAACTGAAGCGGAGCCCTTAAAACCATTTTTATCCATGTGTAAGAAACAAGTATCTTCACATTATCAATACATTTGAGATATCTGTAATAGTTTGGAATCTGTATTGTTTTGTGTCTTTCACTGTTAGAAGGAAAGGGATGTATTTTCTATTTCCTTTTCTTTAAAAAAAAAAAACACTCAGTAAATCACCTATATCAAAAATCAGTTTGGATTCTGAGAAATGCTGTTGTTTGCTTGCTTTGTTTCCTGTTGGCCAGATATATTTCAAATAACAGATTTGTTCTAAAATATCAGTTGGGCATAACTATGTTTTGTTTGGTTACATCAGGCTCACAGAGGAAGACATATCTGAAAAAAAGTATTGTTCCGCATGAGGTTTCTGGACGGAAGTCTTCCAGTTCACTTTGTATCCTTCCACATTGTTGTTAACATTCACTTACAACAGGCGTTGGCTTATTTGTTTTATGGGAGAAATGTGACTGAAGGGATGTAGCTTATCTGTATCGATGACCTGTATCTGACAGTCTGTCTTATTCTAAGCTAACATTTTAAATGCATTAGATATGTTGCTCCCTAAAGGTTACTTTAAAAGTGGGGGTTTAGCTATTAACAAGAAAGGGAGATGAAAAAGAATAGCTCAAATGCAAGTGCTTTCACTATTGAGTTGCCTCACATTTGGAATTAATTTTACCCCAGATTTCTTTTCTGGAGCCTGATCCTTGATGTCCTGTAGTATAGATTTAGAAAATGTTTCTAATTAATTACTAGATTTAAACTGTAGCTGAAGTGCCAATTTGTTTACAGTTAAAAAAGAGCAATGCTACGTTTTTACATTGCTCAGCTTTGCCACATTTCAACAGAGAAGATTAAAAAGAGCACGAACACATGTACATATTGACCTTTGATATGAAAATCTATGATTTTAGTAACTGAATCATTTGCTAACCTATTTGGGACTTCATGAAAATGACTTCTACCCCCAAAAAATTTTTTCTTCTGCAATTTAGTCTGTTAGACTTTAAGAGCAGTTTTTGAATGGTAAGACTAGAAAGGAATGAAGTCTATTGCTCAAGGAAACCATTAATTCACCTCGCTGCAAACTTTTAAGAACCAGGTAGAAAAACAACTGTCACGCACACCCTATTTATAACAGAACCTCTTCTGGGGGCAGAAGGGACAGAATAGGCCTCTCAAATTTCTGGTTGACAATTTTTTTAATTAATCCATTATACTGTGCTTATGTACAGTTACTTTTGGTTCATTTAGTTTTTTGGGTTTTTTTCCTTGGTTATGAATAGTCACATAGGCAGTGGTTCCCAGTTTCACAGTGTCCTGAAAAGAGGGTTACTGCAATCACTAGGGCAATTATTGTATCATCTGGGCACTGCAAACTTTGAATTCCTTCGATAGAGGAAATCGCTTGTGGATGATCTGGACCCATAAGTCTAGTCCAACCCCCCTGCAGTGAGCAGGGACATCTTCAACCAGATCATGTTGCTCAGAGCCCCGTCCAACCTGACCTGGGATGTTTCCAGGGATGGGGCATCTGCCAGCTCTCCAGGAAACCTGGGCCAGTGTTTTGCCACCCTCATAGTGAAAAATGTCTTCTTTATGCCTAGTCTAAATCTACCCTTTTTTAGTTTAAAGCCATTACCCCTTGTCTCATCGCAACAGGCCCTGCTAAAACAGCTGTCCCCATCTTTCTTCTAAGCCTCCCTTGAAGTCCTGAAAGGCTGCAATAAAGTCTCCCTGGAGCCTTGTGGTAGTGCATCCCCCTCCTCCCCCTCCTTGCTCATCAAGCCTTGGCGCTGGAGCAGAGAGTTTGGTGGTTAAGGGCCCCTTGACTGTACCAAGCACTGTTGCGTAGATGGGAGTAACTCACCATCCCCAGACAGCCTTGGAGCATAGCTTATCTAGCCGTGATCAGTACCAACGTCACTAGCAATTACCAACAAACGGTTTGTGGCAAGGATGGACATTTACTGATGCCTAAAGTCAATCATCTCCCAGTTCTATAAATAGTGGTCCCAAGAGAGACCCTTTGAGCTCTCCTGGACTGCAGCGGGCTGTGACCAGCACCTCTCTCAGAGTGGGATGCCTCTCAGAGCCCGTGAACCCTCAAGTTCACAATCAACTGAGAGGCTCAGCTGATCACCTGTTGAGCGATGCAAAGCATTCGATGTGAGTATTAGATCGAATACAAGGAGGGGCATTTAAAGGTACCTTTGTACGTATTCTTTATATCTCTTTAAGTGTCTGGTCTTAGTATGTTGCTATGATTTAATACTGTGATTTGTCTCAATATCATTAGTCTTAGTAAGCTGTAGGTTAATTATGTTACTAGGTTATATATATGATTTTATATTGTGATTTATCTCAATAGTGTTAGTGAATTGGACTGCTGTTATTTTAAAGTTACACCAAGCACCACACCAGAATCCCCAATACCCTATCCCTTAGACATAAACCATTGACCAAGTCTGGGACTAGAAGTAGATTCAGCCGCACATAAACTCCTCTCTGAGAAAGAGTTTAGAAAGCAAGGGGGTCCACTCTGAGCAGAGCATTCCTTTACTTCCCTTACCTAACCTTAGTCATAAACCGTTGACCAAGTCTGGGACTAAGGGTGGATTTTGGTCCACTCTAAACCTTGTGACTCAATGGGAGGGTCTCCCCTAATTTCTCTCCTCAGTATACATATAAGCCACATTAGCCTGGTTTGATCCATAAGCAAATCATTACAATCTAATTGTAACTTGGTTTCTCTTTGTACACCTTTTCACATTAAGTGAGTAATAGAGTGGACCTTGCCATCGAATTCTGTTAAGTCATACCCTTTTAAAAATCTATATTAAAATCATTCACTTTCTGATATGATGGTGACCTTTTAAGCGGCCCTACCACTCGTTCAGGACAAGCCTTCTCTTCTCCAGGCTGAGCCCCCCCAGCTCTCCCAGCCTGTCCTCCCAGCAGAGCTGTTCCAGCCCTCGGAGCGTTGCTGGGGCCTCCTCTGGCCCCGCTCCAGCAGGTCCATGTCTCTCCTGTGCCGAGGGCTCCAGAGCTGGACGCAGCCCTGCAGGGGGGTCTCCCCAGAGCGGGGCAGAGGGGCAGAATCCCCCTCCTCGCTCTGCTGGCCACGCGGCTTTGGGGGCAGCCCAGGACACGGGTGGCTTCTGGGCTGTGAGCACACATGGCCGGCTCATGTCCAGCTTTTCATCTACCAGGACCCCCAAATCCTTCTCAGCAGGGCTGCTCTCCATCCTTTCATTCCCCAGCCTGTGCTGATAGTGGGGTTTGTCCTGACCCATGTGCAGGACCCTGTACTTCACCTTGTAGAACCTCATGAGGTTCACACAGGCCCGTTCCTCAAGCTTGCCCAGGTCCCTCTGGATGGCATCCCATCCCTCAGACATGTCAACCGGACCACTCAGCTTGGTGTTGTCTGCAAACTTGCTGAGGGTGCACTCGATCCCACTGCCTATGTCATTGATGAAGGTAGTACTGGTCCCGATATGGACCCTTGAGGGACACCGCTCGTCACTGATCTCCATCTGGACATTCAGTGACCATCCAACCAATTCCTCATTCACCCAATAGTCCACCCATCAAATGCATATCTCTCCAATTTAGGCAGGAGGATATTGTGCGGGACCATGTCAAAGGCCTTACAGAAATCCGGATAAATGACATCCATCGTTCTTCCCTTGTCCGCTGATGTGGTCACTCCATCATAGAAGTCCTCTAGGTTGGTCAGGCAGGACTTACTCTTGGTGAAGCCATGCTGGCTTCCTCCATGTTCCTTAGCACAGCTTCTATGAAGAGGAATTAGTTCCCTGTGGAATTAATTTTTAATTTTTTTTTAAATTAGATTACCCCTTCAGGTAGTCTACATGAGGAAGTGGGAATTGATATGCTAAATTGCTCTTTGTACCATAGTCCTGGATGTCAGTTTTATTAATCTTTGTTTTCTTCCATTTTTTTCTTCCAATTATTTTACCCGTAGACCATAAATTGTAGCATATCTGACAGACATTCTTTATAGAACAAATGCCTTTCACTATTTAAACAGGTGTGGCACGCTTTGAAGAAGTACTTGCGGTAGTATTATTTCATTTTAACAATACAAATAAAGCTCAGGCGACTGTAGCAAATTAATGAAAAGTACTGAGTATAGCAGATAAGGTATAATAATGTAACTATGTCCCAGGACACTGAGTACCTGGAGGTGCAAGACTGCCTCCCCTCACAGTCAATAGAGATGCAGTCTTAATAACTATAGTAGGCAATTTATTAGGCTTTCTGATGATGATAACCCTGGCCTCATCAAAGTTATCACAAGCACTTCAGATAAAAAAAGCACCCTTGCCTCATCTCAGAACATGGAAGGATATGGGAGACCTTATGACAAGCGACTGCCCATAGTGTTGCCCTCTGCACAAATAAAGAACAAAAGCAGCTGTGTTAGGAAGGAATTATAATCTGATATTAAAATGCTGGCAACAGCATATAGCTGCAGAAATACTGCAGAAAACGGGGAAAAACGAAACAATGTTGAGTTGTACTATGGGCAGCAACCTCGACCCAGTATAACAAAAATGGCGCTCAGTGTGCAAGGCATCACAGCAAAGGCAAGAATAGGGAAGGAAACTGTAAGAAAAGAATGAGGACATGTGCAGATGCTTTATGCCTTCTGAAAGCCAACAGGCAGCATGGAAGCAAGCAAGACAGGTTGTGTTTAAACAGAGCATAGCTGAGCATGGAGACCTTGTCAAAACTGACTTTGTGATATTACCTAATAAATGAGTGGAAGCAAAGATTCTGCAAAAAGGAAAGGTCAGTTGAGTGATGCTGCACTGGAGCAAAAAAGCAAACACACGCCACACATCTCTTCAGACCACAGCGGGAAGATGTACATGTCTGTAGCCATTCTGCAAGTAGGTTACTCTTGAGCAACACATGGGATGAACTGTGTGTATAATAATGCCTAGTGTCACAGCCTTTGGGCCTCAGTGAGCTAATGCAATATAAATTTTATTTAGCAAATGGGAGTTGGTTCTCTTCCACTTGGAAGTAAATATCACTGTGCTGCCCAGTGTGCAGGTTATTCTGTACATGGTTATGAAGTGAGTTGCTGACTTATGTCTCTGCCTCAAAATATTTATTCCACTCTTTTGCCACAGCCAGAAAAAGACAATTGCAAAGCAACCATTCCTAAACTTGAGCTTCCGTTCTGTGAACACAACATCAGCACTGCAGCTTGCTGATCAGACTACAAGTGTTTTGGTAAGGTCAAAGTGCTGTAAA
>NW_010563964.1:18636-25964 GCF_000687285.1 Phaethon lepturus | reverse complement strand
TTCCCTGCCCTGGAGCCAAGCAAAAAAAGCCAGAACAATGCAGTTGGGTTGGTTCATTTTCAGTCACCTGTTCCTTAAGAAAAGTTCTTTCTTCTAAAATGTACAGCCCCAAAGCTGATGTCACTCATCGGCAGTAAATATTGACAAGGAAACCACGTATATATGTATGCAACCCTAGAGTGAAGAGAGCCTCTAACTCCTGACACCCTTCCTAAGATACAGAAGGATTCTGGCTGGACAAAGGTAATGTTGCAGAATTTAATTTCAGTATTAGAGATTTTATCCATAGAGTTATTGGTCAGTATTGATTGGGCACTGTGTTACAAAGGGCAATGTAATTAATAACTAAGTTGTACCAAATCTGATAATTAAAAGAAAATGTCTGCTTATAATAATCCCAGAGCAAGAATTTAGAAAGCACACCTGTCTCAGTGAAAAATAGCTTCAGTGAAGTCTAATCGCCTAATTCTATGTTTCTTTAGATCAAAATGTAACACTTGGACTCACTTGCTTCATTCTTCAAATGTGAACATAAATTAATCTATTTTGCAGAGGGTGGTCAATCACAGGAAATGCTTTTCTAATGTCTTTTGAATTATTTTTATGTTGAATTTATTTCACTTGAATATTGGAATATACCAGTACAGCTGAACTTAGAATTTTTCCATCCAGAAATGTTAACTATCTGTCCAAGTTTTCAGGTATATACACTTTTAAAATGTCTATTTTCTATCTTATAGTATGCAGTAAGCTGACTGCATTTTCTTAATGCACAGTGAAAATTTTTTTTCAAAATTAAAGTTAAAAATGTAAACTCGGAGAAGGTAGAAAAAGCTTATATCAAAGTAACAGAAAAGACACTCTCATTCTTACAAACTTTCAAACCTTCTATGCCCCTGAAAGTTTTATCAGGTGGCAGGAAAAAGACTCTGCTGAGAAGTGAAGCACCAGGACTAATCACGAAAAGCCTGGACTGTATTTTTCAAATAATATTTTGTTTCTAGCATTTTAGCTGTAGATTTTATTTTTTACATTACATCAAATTTGCATGAAATTCCAGTTTTCAAGCAGACCTAGCTAAAAGTGAGTTACTAGCATTTGTATCTTCAGAAGCATAGAATTGATTTAGTGGATTGAGGACTATTGACATGGAAGGGTAATTGTACCTGGGAACTGTTGTCTTTTGACTTTGAAAGTAATGCCAAATACATTTATTCCAAGGAACACATTTGATTGTACAGTCTGATAATTGATGATGTGCAATAGTATTTTGATCAAGTTTAATTCTGGAGCTAGCAATGTTTTATGTAGCACCTTTCTGGGGAGTCCCAGAAAGATCTTGTTTCTGCATTTAAGGACAAGATAACTCCTCAATGGCAAAAGATATCCCTTCAGTTTAAGAATTCATCCTTCATTAATATGAGTGAGATCCCTGCCTCTGCCTCATGCAAGTGATTTCCTTATGCAAGCATGGGAAAAGAAGGTGAAGACTGAATATCTGAACGGCATGAAGTCTTTGGTGTGATAGGAAATGTCTTGTTGACTTATATCATGTAAGGAACACAGTACCGAAATAAATGATCGCTCTAGCTGCAACTTAACTAGTACCAGGAGCTTTACAGTCACCAGACCACATTCTCTTGATGTTTTCAAAAGTTGAATAGACCTCCTGAGAGTTAAGATTTCTTAGCCCAGGCACAATGCCACCATAATGTAACTGTGAAGACCATTAGATTCAAACTCACATCTCTGCATGGCAGTGCCATGCTACCATTTTTATTAGGACCAGTTTGAGAATCAATACACCAATATCATTACCTTGTGAGCTCATGAAAGAATACTGCATATTGCATAGAATAACCCAATAACTTTTGTTCTGAAGTCAGGCAACTTACTCTTGCATTGCTATCGTGCAAGTGAAAGGAGAATTCACTTTTCTTCTTTGGTTTAATCTCCCTAGAGGTAAGTTGAAACTCTGCATAGCTGCGCATCTAAAAAATAAAAAACTTACCTTGTTCCAACATTGGCTTGATTGTCACCTTCTGATATATGGACTCATGCCTTATATGTGTTCCTTAACCCTTTGCTGTGAATATTAGCCCTAAGATCTCTTGGCTGGGTGCAAACGTCACATGGTACATTTATGTTCTCTGGTTGATTCAGCTCCGATCTTAGTGGAAAGTCTTTCCTGTGTCGTAAAAATGATGAATGTTTCAAGCTATGCTTATAATTATTAGCATAATAATAGCATTCCTAAATTCAGAGGAAGTCACTCTCAAACTGAAAGGTAAATGCTGGCAAGAGCATCACTACATCAAGCCCTTTACCATGACATTATATGCTGTGATATGTGTTGGAATACTCCTACTGCAAACTAGTATGGAGTACTCATAACATGTGAACATAAAAGGGGTCTCACACACAAAGACAAATGTTTGAAAAACGTTTTATTTTCCAGCATTCCAGCAGGCCTTTCCCAGGCCCTCTGTGCCGGGTTCAATTTTAGTCAGAAGTTTAGCCCAAAATGAGAGTTATAAGTGGACCTGCTTGTGCCCAGTTACAGACCACAATGTATAGAATTTGCTCCTCAGTGAAGATGAAAATATCAGAGCTGCTGCACTATTTATAAATGAAAAAGTCACACCAAAGCATCAGAGAAGAAAACTGATGCTCTTTCTGGACCCCCATCATTATTCTTTTTATTGCTATCATTATTTTCCCTATACTAAGCAGCAATTTCTGACACCACAGGTGTAGGCTGACCCACTCACACAGGACTAGATAGCAAGGAAATCCATGGACTTCAGTAACATAAACCAGACATAAATAAAAGGAAGATCAGATCAAAAATCTAGAGGCAATTTCAGGTGTTAAATAATGAACAGCATATGAATAATGCTATAAATGTCATCTCTTCCAAGTCATCATTCTAGGAGCAAGAAATATTAGTTCTATTCTGTGAAAGAATGAAATGCAAGTTGTTTTTGCAGGACCCGGGTAACTTGCTGTTAATTCTTTGAGATGTGAATCCATCCTTCAGTTCCTGCCGGGAGTAAAAGCTCTTAACTCATTCTTCTCACCTGACAGCAACACCTTTATTTAATCACTTAGCAAAGATGGATTGGTGGGTTGTTTATATTTTCATTGTCTATTTGTGCTTTTAACAGGTGTTATCCCAGTAGTTTCACCATCAAGCAGGATTTCCTAGATCTCTGCCACCGACCCATACTGCCCACACTGCGGATTTTTCGCAGAAGGTTTAGTATGTTTGACATTTTTTTATGTCTATTTTCCTTGCTTGGTTCAGCCTGTTTTAAGATGACCCATTGAGCTCAAAGTTGCTCCTCCTCCTGATTTTGCCACATCTTTACTCTTTACCAACTAAAAAGATGTTATTTCCTGTATATCCTCAACAATACAAAGATATATAACCTTTGCTGCTTCTGACATGTAGAAAAAATATCCCATGAATATGAGTGGGTTTCCGACTGCCTGTGTACATGCTGTGCTGTTGGCTTCTATAAGGCATTTAGCAGCCACAGGGCAATAGCCAGTATTATTTCATGAAGGTTTTGTTTATGTTTAGATGTAAGATGTAACTTGAGGGTGATCATCACCATTTACTGGAGCCATTATCATGCTGATTTGATGAGGAAACAGGGAACAGGAAAGGAATGGACACAACTGCAGCTAAGTTCAGTGCTCCACTCCACAATACTGGTTCCCAATACAGATGATGTTTGCTTGAGCAGGATGCTGCCGTGACCCTACTGAACAAATTAATGGGCTATTTTTTATACAAGGAGGCAAAGATGAAGGAAATGCTGCAAACTGAAGATACCTTGAATAAAGAAGACAAAAGAGGATTGATCCATCTGTTAGAAGAAACAATGCAACTTTATACTAGTTGTAGTCCGTGCTTCAATGCTAGGTGAAGTCTCTCTGTACAAGATAGTGGTGCCCATGCACCATCATACACTCATGGCAGAGTTTCAGCACATTCAGTTGTATTAGGTGTCACCTGAAATAATCTTGTGTGTAGCAGGCTTGACTTTGCAACAGTTTTGTGTCTCGCTTACATACCACATTACACCACAAACTTTATGCAACAGAGATTAGTGGGTTTTGGCTTTTGTTTTTTGGTTTTTTCTCTATAGAAATGGATCTACTAACTGGAATCATTTTCCTGGCTGCTTTGCTACACCAATCTGATGGACAGGTAGGAGAAATTCATCTTTTCAAAAGAGCCATATCTGAGCACATTGTATAGATATCTGATGTGGCATAGTCTGGTCTAGTGATCTCTAGAGCTTTTTTTATTCAGTGCTGAAATTAGTGTTAACATGTTAATATAAGACAATGAAGATGAACTCTCATTTTTCACAGAGTTTTGTGAAAAATATTTCTTGTGCCTATAAAAGTATTCTTCTCTTCACAAGAATAATTTTAAAAATATGTTTTCCCCAAAAATATGAACTGAAGCTATTCTAAAGTAGCTTATCTAAGTATTAGAAATCTAATCTTCACCTCTCCTTAGAGAGGATTAATCTTGTAAGGTGTAGATACCTACTACATAGGCACTTGAATGTAAGCTATTTATCAAGATCTGCTTATTGATGAAAAGAAATAAGTACTTCACGGATGCCAACCGTCTCTTCCTTCAGTAAATCTTGGGTGAAGGAGTGGAGCTCCTCAGGGGTCGGTATTGTGACTGGTGCTGTTTAACATCTTTGTTGGCGATGTGGGCAGTGGGATCGAGTGAACCCTCAGCAAGTTTGCCAATGACACAAAGCTGTGTGGTGCACATGACACGCTGGAGGGAAGGGATGCCAACCAGAGGGACCTTGGCAGGCTTGAGATGCGGGCCTGTGCAAACCTCATGAAGTTCAACAAGGCCAAGTGCAAGTTCCTGCACCTGAGTCAGGGCAATCCCAAGCAATCCAGGCTGGGTGGAGAATGGATTGAGAGCAGCCTTGAGGAGAGGGACTTGGGGGTATTTGTTGATGACAAGATCAACACGAGCCAGCAATGTGTGCTTGCAGCCCAGAAGGCCAACCACATTCTGGCTGCATCAAAAGAAGTGTGGCCACAGGTTGAGAGAAGTGATTCTGCCCCTCTGCCCCGCTCTGGGGAGACCCCCCTGCAGGGCGGCGTCCAGCTCTGGAGCCCTCGGCACAGGAGAGACATGGACCTGCTGGAGCGGGGCCAGAGGAGGCCCCAGCGACGCTCCGAGGGCTGGAACAGCTCTGCTGGGAGGACAGGCTGGGAGAGCTGGGGGGGTTCAGCCTGGAGAAAAGGTGGTTCCAGGGAGACAGCGGAACAGGTTACCCAAAAAAGTTGTGGATGCCCCATCCCTGGAAGTGTTGAAGGCCAGGTTGGATGGGGCTTTAAACAATCTGGTCTAGTGGAAGGTGTACCTGCTCATGTCATGAGGTTGGAACTAGATGACCTTTAAAGGTCCCTTCCAACCCAAACCAATCTATGATTCTATGTCCTAAGTTGTTTGTTTCTTTTACAACAGAAGTGTCTTAGTGCAGCTTGAGACTCTCTAGATAATCGAAACCATACATGTGTGGTTATATAGACAGACATACCCTTCTGGAGCAACAATCTGAGGCTAGGTAGGGCTCGCTGGGCATTTCAAATGGCATTAGGTGCTATTTTAAGCCACTGACTACTGCCTTTAAAACCTAGAATTGAGCTCTGAAGGCAAAGCAGTGGGATTCATTCATATTTCTTGGACATTTCAGAATTCAGTCTCTCTCACTTTATGCTATTCTTATGGACCTTAAAGGCAAACTGAGATGATTTTTAGATATTTATATCTATGGTATAGATATCTAAAACTAAATAAGATGAATGAGTGCCTAGAAAAGGGACCATCACACCAACACTGGAACTCATCTCACTGACTTAAGCATCAAAGTATTAGTTGTCTAGATTTCTGCCAGCCTCTCTCTACAAAGGAAGGAGAAAGAGGTACTTGTAGAGAATGGCTCTTCCAGTCCTAAAAAAAAAAAGAGTTCAGATTTTGTGGGATGAGAGAACTCTGCCCCCTCCAGTAATGACAAAGTGAGCGCAGGTGTATAGCTTAGCCTGACAAGTCTCATTTTTAGATATTAAGTGGAAAGAACCCTTTCCTGAGGGATGTTTTAGTCTGAAAACTCCAGCATAAGCATTGCAATCCTTTTTCTCTGCATGTCATGACCTGACAGCACTATATAAAAGACAATCTAAATAATTCATTGCTTTCTTGACCTTAGGTATTTCAGAAGATGGTCTGCAAACAGTCTTAATTTCTGATCCAGCTTCACACACTTCCAAATCTTACAAATGACAAGAGCTAGGGACTTTTTTACTGCACACAAGAGGTCAAAGCCAGTCTTGAGATTTGGTTCCAGAGCTAAGCTTTCTCCATGTTTGGTGTGGAGACATCTGAAAGTAGAATTCCTATCTACAAATTTCATTTAGTGTCATGTCTCCTAATGAAAAGTGCAGTTCAAATCAAGGAAGGAAGAAAAAAAATCAGAAATTATAAGAATAAAATAACATATAAAAGAAAGTAGGGAATTTCCAATAAGCTTTACTTTGACAAGAAGGTCATAATTTATCTTGCTTATTAAAATTCTGATAACTGGAACCTTCATTGTTATTGTTTTCCAGGGTTTTCAGCATAAACGCATGGACATTCCCTCCTTTCCTCATGGAAATGAAAATGAAAAACAGATCCTTGAGCAACACAATGAAATACGGAGATCTGTAATTCCTACGGCCAGGAACGTGCTGAAGATGGTAAGCTACACATTGCAATTAGCCTGTTTTCCACATCATTAGCAGAAGACTGTGGCCTTCTAAACAACCCACACTCAGTGAACAGAGAAGGCAGAAAAGGTGGTCTGGGATTGAGATGAAGAAATCAGGATTTTTATGCCTTTGTTTCTGCAGGCTTCATGCTTAATTTTGCACACCTTGATGCTGCAACCACTTTTAAAATTATTGCAAAGGTCTCAAGACATGCCACAAGTGGTATTTGAAACTTCTCTCCTAACCAGCATGCCTTAGTTTCTCCACTTGGAAAAACGCAATTAAGCAACATAGGAACTCTTCCATTCTTAGGGATATTTGTCTACAGGAACCATGAACACAGCTTTGCCTCAACCACATCTGTTTATTGCTGTCTGCACAGTGAACTGAACATTCTTTCCTTACGCTTTTTCATTGCAACAGACAGCAACTGCAAGCCTTTTCAGGGGAAGCATTTGAACTGGGGGAAGGTACAAAATGCAGTGATGGATAACACTCTTCAGTCTGTGGCATAAGCAGCTCCA
>NW_010563964.1:16049-18605 GCF_000687285.1 Phaethon lepturus | reverse complement strand
AAATAGTGTATAAAGCAAAGCTGGAGCAGGAGCGCCAGCAGAGCCGTGCTTCTGAATCACACATTGTCAGGGGGGCAAAATAGACCTAGGTCTGCATAGCCTTTTGTCTTCAGCTGAGCTTGCTTTGCCCATCACTGCTCCCATCCCTGTCACCCCTGATATTCTTTGTTATCCCCATCCCATGGGCAGATGAGCTATTCAGTGCTGTATGGTTAAGTTTGCACGGTAAGACGTGCAAACATTCCCCGTGTTCAAAGTCCAGCTGGTGTCTATCACTACTTCACAGCTGCATCTGGGCTGAATATCAGGTTTATATCGTTTAGCACACTTCACCCTGCAAAGTTAACTCACACAGTCAAAACAAAGCAACAGTATGTTATAAAAGACCTATTAATCAGGATTGTCTGGAGATCAGGACTGTGCTACTGTGCAGAATAACCTTTAAGAACTGAAAAAATGTGGTGCCCATGCCCCAAGTAGTGTAAACTGGCACAACTCCTCTGTTTTTTTTGAGGACCACGGGACCATTCAGTGCACAATACCCAAGTCACTCCCCATTTTTTCTCTTCTTCCTCATGGACTGCACTAACCTATCGGTGACCTGGATACTTCTTCCTTTGTGTCTTTCAGGTGTGGAGTGAGGAAGCTGCCAAAAGTGCTCAGAGATGGGCAAATGAGTGTGGGATGAAAATCAGTTCAGGAGATCAGAGAGTTATTAATGGTACATGACAAATAGGAAGCCTAAGCTAATGGGTTAATGACAATTTGCAGATGACCCCTGTGCATGTGAACTAGAGATAAGGATAACATTTAATCCATGGTAGAATACCTTTTGAGGATTATTAAACATAAAAACATCATCTTTGTCAGAGAAGTACTCTGAAAGAAAAATTGGTGGAACTTGAATGAGAGGGACACTATGTACTTGCCCTGTTTTTCTACCCTTCTTTAATTGTCTGGTTTTGACTCCTGCTGGAGACAATACAACAGGTGACCATGTTGGTATGATTAAGTACAGACATTTTTGTGTAACATTTTGTAGTCAAATAAATACCTGTGACTGAAAGCTCACCAAAATCCCTACAGCTTTCATAGGATCAGGCGTACTACCCTCTTCCTAAAATCACAGAGCAAAGAGGTTGGCATCATAGAGATTTTTTTAGGATGTAACTACACCCCTCTGTCATACCTCCCACCCTACAGCTTGCTTCTCTCCTAAGCAATACAATAGACCTACTTCAGGTGTCACCTGTGGTGAGAATGTACTAATATCATCTCACCCAAGAACATGGGCTGAAGCAATCAAGCCTGGTACAGTCAGTCCTCCAGTTTCAAGTATGGATTTGGAGCAACGGCAAAGAATGTCAATATCGAGAGCTACACTCAGGTATGGAGAATTGAAACAAACTGCAATGATATGCTAGGTTTACAGGAGTACACTTGCGGGAAATGGGAGATATCTATTGTCAGAAAAAAACTATCACTGTCATCAAACCTTTATCTAGCATTCACATATGATCCAAAGAAAGATGGTTGATAAATTAAAACTCCTTTTCATCTAATTCTGAGGCAACAGAACTGTCATTTAGGAAGAGCTGTCCAGAAGAGAAACATTATTCTGTAGAAGAAAAAAGATTCAATATCTTCAATTTAGAAATAATTATTTCTATATAAAGATTGAAATATCTGATTAAGAACAGTTAAAGCAAAATATCTATGATTAAAATATTAGAACTTAAACTTCAGTGTCCTGCCAGAAACTGGTCCAAAACATGTTGAACTGGAGGACATCATAAACTCATTTTTGTTTTTTTTTTTTTCCTGACATCTCAACTGTAAATTTAAAAGCTAAATAGACAAAACAAAACAAAAAATTATGTTCTGGTTCAGCCTTTTTGTGAGCTTATTGATGATAATTCAATGACTATGAAATAATCTCTTTATTTTTTATTCTATAGATAATCTGGTATAACAGCTACCAGATTGGATGTGCAGTTGCCTACTGTCCTAGGGGCCAATTCAACTACTTCTATGTTTGCCAATACTGTCCTGCGTACGTACTGCCTTTTTACTCATTTAAATTGCAATAATTCTGGATATGTTTTCCAAAATTCCTGCAGTCCGTTGGTCATGTGTAGGATAAAATGATTACAGTTTATTCTAACCATTTATAATTTTGAAAATACTGCTGGGAATTGTGACTTTAACATCAGGTTAAATACCAGTGTTCATTTTATATCAGATTGAAACAAAAAATAGGGAAATTTTAGCATATGAACAAAGGAAGGTCCGTCTCTGTTGGGATCGGGCACCATGCACAAATCATCCTATAACTTTGACCACAAACAAGAAAGTCAGATGCAAAGTGAAAGACAGCAGCAAATAAATATTCACAGAGCTAAAGAGCACATCTGAAACAGCTGCATGTCAGAGGGTGGTTGCTGAGGTTATCTCCTTAAAAGCCACAATCAGTCAAAAGCCATTAGAAAAGCCAAACTAGGAAGCACATAAGATTTTTTTGTAACTGATCATGCTATACAAAGGCAAATAATCCAT
>NW_010563964.1:0-16018 GCF_000687285.1 Phaethon lepturus | reverse complement strand
TTCCCTAAACCTTATTGTCCCTCCTATTTAAGATCAAAGTTATTCTATTCTATACATATCTCAAACTGAAACATAACTGTCTGCGAAAATCATTTTATCCAAAAACTTCTGGGTACCTTTCATCGCCATAAATAATGTAAACTCCTGTTAATGGTTCAGAGCTGCACTTTGGCCTTGTTTTGTGTTGTATTTCTTTCAAATTTCAGAGGAAACAATGTAATGGAAATAGCTACACCTTACAAAAGTGGACGAAAACGCGCAGACTGTCCAGGTCACTGTGACAGAGGACTTTGCAGTAAGTGAATGTATTCCTTACAGCAAACGTTGCATTACCTCAGATAATAATCTTGTTCCTTTGTAAGATTTTACTTTTTCATACTTACTGCTTGCTAATCTGGAGGAAACATCCTAGAACTTCCCCTTTCATTTTCCCCTAGAAATAACACTGGTTAAATACCCCACCAGAACAGGCATAAACAGGGGGTTGGACCAGATGACCTCCGGAGGTCCCTTCCAACCTCAGCCATCCTGTGATAAAGGGTAAATTGTGTTGCTGTCGAGCAATAGGTGCATTATCACACTGTCAGTCTTCTGCTGCTCTCTTCTGGAAAGGTCAAGAAAAAATGTCTTGATGTACATCTACATCTAAGGGCATGAACAGATTGCCAGCCTCCACACATCCCTGTGTGCATGAAGATCTGCACAGGCCCCTGGGTTCTGCAGACCTCCATGTGGAGCATGTTGAAGTATACAAATAGATAGGTACCACCTTTCTGTCTGCATTCCCTTTCCTATAATATTCAAACAATTTTAACAGCAGAGCAAAAACACAAAGACGATATAGACATAAAAATTTGGAGTTTTTGGAAAATGCAGAAATATCAGACCAGGACTTTGTTTTCAATTAATATTTCATGGTTTTGTTTCTGTCATCTTTATTTAGCTAACCCTTGCAAGTATCAAGATTACTTTGGAAACTGCAGAGATCTGAAAAACTTACTTAGCTGTAACCATTCACTGATGAAGGAGAAGTGTCCTGCTACCTGTAGCTGCACCACGCAAATCATATAATATCCTGGTGGATGTCATTATAGCTGCTGTGAGACTTACTTACTAGGAAAGAATAGAACTCACTGTGAAGTGTATTCACTCTCAGTGCATCAGTTCATATAGTCTAACCTATAGGTAACATTCTTTTCTGCAGTCTCACCATTATTTCAGTTCTAAATAAGTCTAGTAGCTCAAATATCCTCTGATGTTATTTTAGACTTTGTAGAAATCATGCTTAATCTATTACTGTGTTACTTTGTGGTTTTCCTTGCAGTGGATCTTCCACTGATTCATTTCTTTTTAATTGGAAACACACTTTTAAAACACTTGAATTTTTTTTTTTTGCAAAATATGATAAATGCTACTAACTATCTACTGTTAGCTTTTCTTTGATTATCAGTTGAATGTATTCCTGCTAAACAAATACATGATTTACCAGCAGTTCATAAACGGAGCTTTTCATTGAACCTATGTATAATTCAATTTTTTAATTTGGAAAATTCCTTATGGGAAGACCCTCAAGGGTCTCTGATACTTCATGTGAGTGGGCATGAGACTGGAAAAGAAAGACAAAGCAAAAAGTGACACATTTTTTTGTACAGCCAAAATAAGAGACACACATTGAATCTGCCAACTATTACTCCGTGGCCTAAACATAAAGCTTCTGATGCATCTATGTATGCAAGCGATAAATGATATTTTTTATCATATGGCACCAACAGCTGAGAAATAGGAATGGTTTTTAAAAGCATTCATACAAAGAAAGAGGTATATATACACCTTTCCATCCTCTCTCAGTCTCACACTTGTTTGGAATTCATATTGCAGCATGTAGAAAAAATACTGATACAAACCAAACGAACAAACAACAAAAATCAGTAGATCCAAGCCCCCAAAAATCCCCATCAAAATATCTGATATTCTCCAGAACATCTCAGGAAACATGTTCGTGCCAATTCCCTTCAGTACACACCTCTAGGATCTCTCCAGAAGGATTAAGTTCAACCTCAGATGGGCCTTCTCCCACCTCTGCTTGCTGGCAGGCCACCAGCTCCTGCCCAGGGGCAAGTTTAGATGGATCTGCTGTGCTTGGTTTCAGCGCCCTGTTATTTCGTGTATCACTTCTAATGATGCATTCCACAGAATCACAGAATCACTAAGGTTGGAAAGGATCTTCAAGACCATCAAGTCCAACCGTTAACCCAACACCACCATGCCCACTAAACCACGTCACGAGGTGCCACGTCCACACGTTTTTTGAACACTTCCAGTGATGGTGACTCCACCACCTCCCTGGGCAGCCTGTTCCCATGCTTGACCACTCTCTCAGTAAAGACATTTTTCCTAATATCCAATCTAAACCTCCCCTGGCACAACTTGAGGCCATTTCCTCTTGTCTTATCACTAATTACTTGGGAGAAGAGACCAACACCCACCTCACCACAACCCCCTTTCAGGTAGTTGTAGAGAGCGATGAGGTCTCCCCTCAGACTAAACAACCCTAATTCCCTCATATGCTTCTCATAAGACTTACTGTCCAGACGCCTCATCAGCTTCATTGCCTTTTTCTGGACACACTCCAGCACCTCAACGTCCTTCTTGTAGTGAGGGGCCCAACACTGAACACAGGATTCAAGGTGAGGCCTCACCAGTGCCGAGCACAGGGGCACGATCCCTGCCCTGCTCCTGCTGGTCACACTATTTCTGATACAGGCCAGGACGCTGTTGCCTTCTTGGCCACCTGGGCACACTGCCGGCTCATGTTCAGCCGGCTGTCAACCAGCAGCCCCAAAACCTTGAGTAAGGTTTTTCATTTCGTATCTTTATGCCCTTTACGCTGCAGGGCATGACTTCAAACGACTGTGTATCTGTGTTCATCCAGAACTGAGGACTTAGGTTTGTTACCTGTCAGTGGCATTGGTTACTTGGAGAAATCTTCTGACTGGTTTAGTGAGGGGTATTATCACAATCATGCCTCTTCAGCTATTGACAATATTATTACATTGATAAAACAGTACTTCATAATCCTCTTCCAGCTTTTTTTAATTTTATAGCTTTTATCTCATCTTTATATTCCTAAAGTTATTAAAAAGGTCGATACAGAGGAAACAGAAGCTGGATTTGCTTATATTTTATAAACTTTGATAGATGTTAAAACCCAAACAGACATCTGGAACAGCATCTTCTCATTGAAGAGAAGCTCCTTCCCACTAACCTTCCTCCTTCCACTCCCAAGCAATACAGCCTGGCGCCATGCCAAATGCCGGAGGGTGTCCCGCTGGACAACCAGCTGCTCCTCAGGATCGGTGCAGGTCTCCCGTAGGTTTTGAGTCACATATACTAGCCCTGAGCAGGACTGATCCCTCTTACCACCTTCCCTTCCTATTTTAGACAACAAAAATAGTTTTCTCCACAGGGCTGCAATTCTGGGTAAAAACACAAGAGGGTGAACCATGCCCAGACATTTAACTGCGTCGGTTTTTCATTTCTTCTACCTGTATGAGTGGCTTCTGCTTTTCCTAGAAATTGAAGTTCTGGGCCTGCCCTGCCCTGATTTTAACACTTGCCTCCACAGAATTTCTTAGCCAATAATGGGTAAATAAATAATCACTACATATAGAAACAGCTTGGTAGCAGTTTCTTCTCCTTCATCGTGTCATCCTGTCTCTGTTGGCCAAATTACTGTCATGTCAGAGCAATCTATACCATCAAAATAAGGCAATTTATGGTTTCCAGGACATTAACGACTACTTCTGGTAGCCTCGATTTTTTACCTGCCTGAAGTTCAGTTTCATCATCATGACTCTATACCACTATTTAAGGTTCCTACAATCACAGCAATATTTGTAGAAAGCGTAATTCAAACCAAAGCTGAGTAAGAATTTCCTGAGAAACCTCTGTTTTCCTCAGAAAATACTGACCTATAAAACCTCAGTTCTCTTACAGGAGGATACATAATTTTGGCAAAACTCTTACGGGTTTTCAGGGATATTTTCCAAGCTTTAATTTCTGCTTACAACCAATCCACACACACACTTCCTTTTTCCTCCCTCTGTCTCTGGCCCAATGAATATTTCAAGAGGAATGATTTTATTATCAGAGGTTTCTGACAGTTCCCTCCCCAAAGAGCCAGCTTTTATGCTCTGAGTATCCAGCTATGGATATCCAGCAGCAGGAGCTGGAAGAGATTTTCTGCATCATGAGGTGCCACCCTGGAGCACCATGCATCCCGCTGGGCTGCTGGGGGTATCCAGGTATTAACCTTCACACTTCCACAGGGAATTTCAAAAGATTCTGCTTCCTTATTGATGTGGAATAGAAGAAATAGCAGGTGAGATAAAATGCTACCTGGACGATCCTGTTTCTCAATACAGACTTCAAGGAGAGCTTGGGTCACTCCACTTAGTTGTTCATGTCCCTGGAAAGGCTGAGATGCTTCTGAATATGAGTTTCCCATATACACGTGAGGTAAAAGCAATATGACTTTCACTGAGATCCAGTACGTCAAATAACATTTTTCTCCATTTTCTGACTGTATTTTCACGAACTTATTTTTCATGCTGATGCCCTGAGAGTTGTTTCCTTTGTGATACTAGCATATGCTTTTTCGTATGTGCTGAAGTTACATCCTACATCTACAGGATTGTGCTACTTTTTAGGTCTAGTTCAGGCGAGAATCTAGTAACACTGAGAATTTCTTACAATTTCTGTTCTGGTTCCAGATATATTCATAAGAAACACATGTGCTAAGAGATGATAAGAGCAACTGCTATGGTACAAGTCCAAGCCTTATCTGTGGAGAATGATGTAAGAGCTCTTCAGCAGTTCACTTACTGACAAGGACTTTAAAGAAAAAGTTTTGAACAAATATTATAAAGTAACTTTAACAATCTTGTGGCTTATGAAGAAAGAACATTTTTGATATTTAAAAAGTACCAACTGCAGTAGTCACGTCATCTAATTTGGCTGTCTGAGAATCAACCTCTGGGCTAATGAAGATGGAAGATCTTTCACTTTCAGTATCACAAAGTCTTGCTGAGAGTCATGGGCCTAAATCTTCCCTGTTTTTCTCCATCTATTGTTATGATACAGAGAACAACTCTTCCATAAATCTTGCCTCACTCATGTCCTTGACATATCACACCTACAATAACAACAGGTTAAGCAGCTAAAGTTAAAACTTTATACTAGATGGAAAGCAAGGGTTGGAAACCTTGACATGCCATTAGAAATTCGTGTTGTCAGAACATCCAATTAATGCCCAGGAAACAAAATTGTAGCAAGATGCTTGAGCAAGACCTAACAGCAAAAGGCCACCAGAGCAGGGACAGGATGAGGATGTTCCCCACCCCTGGGCTGCTCCCAGCTCTTCTAGGCCAGGCTGCCAGAAATTGGATTCCTCTAAGTGTAAGGGCCACAGTCAAACAGTGAAAAACAGGAGACCGACTTTCTCATTAAGAAGCTACTTGACAGTTACTGTCTCCACTCCGAGCGGCAAGCAAGACATTTAACTTCCGTGCTTCAGCCTCACCGACTGCAATGCAGAGATAAACTGACAAAGTCAGGGCAAGGAAGATTAATTAGTGGATGCTGAAAAAGTGCCTGTGAAGCACTCAGACCTGTTAATTATAATATCGCATGCAGTAGCCACACCTCCAGTATAATTATATCTCAGTTTAACCACAAGTCAAGGGGACACAGGGCACCAGGAGATACAAGTGAGGAAACAACACTCCCTCCCACGCTGACCCACTGGTGACGTCTGAAGGTTCACAGGCTGGTCACCGGGCTCAGTCGTCTGCTCTTGGGTCTGTGCAATACAGCCATGGGGCTGTTCCCTCGGACCGACAAAAATATACTGACACCTGCATCAATAACAAGTCTTGAAGAAAGACAATTTTTAGGAAAAGTTGAGGTGACACATTGGCATGGAGATACTCTCACATACATTAAGGAAATGTCCCATGTTAATTATTGATTCTGTTACTGATGGGCAACCCAATGCTCAATGTGTGTAACTGAAATGACTCTTTAAAATGCTTATCGACAGATTTTTTGGGTTTTTTCCACAGTAACAGAAATGATCATTCCAAATCAAATGACATTTTTCTCTTTCTGTTTTGTATCATTAACACTCCTCTGCTTTCTTCTCTTCTCCCACTTCTGCATAAAGTGATAGTGGTAAAGGAGGAAAACCCAAGCTGCCACACTAAAATCAAATTAAGACTTTTATTTGTTTTGTTGACAATTTTGAATGAAACACGAGGGGGGGGTTATTAATTGACTTTAAAACACATATTTTTATTTTAAGGCATGCAGAACCATTCCCCTATCTTCTTCAAAAAGTCCTTTCCCAATTTAAACATATTCCAGAAACCTATACTGAAGATAACAAAGGTGGTGTATGTTAAACCATGTTATTTTTAGTTAGTGATATACAACTTGCTTTGTACAGGCACATATGATAACTAGAGCTTCCACATGAACATTTAATATCCTGGAAATCTATCACATGTAACAGTTTAATAATTCAGTTTAACCACAAGTTCTAGATGACCTTTGCAGCATTCATACCCAATTGGTGGCTTACAGGCAAGCCCCCTTGAAATTTTTTCACTCCTATGTTTGACTCCATAAATATTTCCTCAGCCTGATGAGGAGCAGAAAATACAATACCGTTCAAGCACAGTGTGAATGTTAGAATGATTTATGGGAATATTTTTGTCAACTCAGAGGTGTGAAGAATTCTCATCTTCCAACATTTCTGTACTGGCAGAAATACTACTGCATATAAACTTATAGCAGTAAAACGTGTCCTTCATCAGAGATTCTCCTTTAATATTGGAAATGCTATCAAAAAAAGCTCTTTTGCTACTAAAAGCTTTGTATCCAGCTAGGAAGGAGATGGCAGGATGCTCTGTTGGTATATGAATACAGACTTCTTATCTAGAGGTAGACTAACTCAAAGTTAAGTCCTTTTTTCACCACCTTGATCTATAAGGCAATGGAAGTCTAATGAGACAAGATTCTAGCCACAAATACTTGCAGTAAGTAGAAGAGCCTACTCATTGATTGTAACAGCTTAT
The DNA here is from genome assembly GCF_000687285.1 of Phaethon lepturus. Taxonomy (NCBI): domain Eukaryota; kingdom Metazoa; phylum Chordata; class Aves; order Phaethontiformes; family Phaethontidae; genus Phaethon; species Phaethon lepturus. Next base: position 8,882 of record NW_010563964.1, on the reverse strand, counting down.
GTCAGAGCGAGTCAGTCTGGCAAGACCCAGGTGAAGATCTGTAAGCTCCTACTTTGCACATGCTCTAACTCTTCTCGAAGTGTAAAGACAGCATTCTTTCTCTTGGTTCAAGGCAAAATCTGTGTATCTGAGACAATGGCAGGAAATGAGGCAAACACCTCATGACAGAAAGTTTGGTCAATCTGGACACATTTTACTCACAAACTTTTCCAGATCAAAATCAGGTTTTGAGTCTCCTCCCTGCTATTTTTTTCCAAAGCAGGCACTATTGTTGTGACCTGGTGGTTATCTGGCAGGCTTTCCTGGAATTCTGTGGTTTCGTGACTGTCCAGAGAACTACTGTTGCAGGTTAAAGAGTATTTACAACTTTACATACCCAAAGGAGTAAGCTCAACTCTTTACCCACTCTCTCTGGCTCAGGCACCTACACTGAGTGGATTGTTTGCATGCAGAAATGGTGCTATCTAGTATGCTGTTGTCTCAGCTAACCCTGTTCCTCAGAGAAATTCAAGCAGTCCTTGTTTAAATACCTATTTATTTTTGTTACATATTTGCCTTTAGCTATAAATAAGAGGCACAGAATCGCGTGGTTATTTTAGGATGTGCTAGGAGTAGTCATGCCTAGAAAGCTTTTTCCAAAGCCCATTGGAGACGATGGAATGAGTGGGTCTGATTTACACCTTTCAGTGTCACAAAAGATGGGACACGGTTCATTTGCCAAAATATACACCCAAACTTCTCGCTGCCGTTCACAGTGAATTTTCTGATAAATCTCCTTACTATTTTAAGAATGGTACTTGACACTGAAAACATTAAGAGTAACTTGACCAGGTCTCTTGCAGTCCCACAGGAGACATCTCAAAAGACAGATTGAAGTTTTGACATCTCTTCATATCACCCTCACCCCAGCCAGTTGAGGACAATGTTTGTAGTTATGACATTGGTGCTGGGCCATAGCAGGCAGGATTCCTGGTGCCAAACTTCTTGAGTGTTCCCTGAAATAAGTCAGGGCCTGATCCTTAGACTGCGGAGGATTCTTTGCTTCAATACCTTATCCCTGAAACAGAAATCATGTTTTCTCAAATCAATAATCTGCTATGCAGCTAAACTAGTTAAAGTCTGTAAGAATTTCAGGTGGGATTCATCTCACCAAACTTTACTGGCCTGTGGTGTTTGTCCTTTTTAAATTTGAGAGAGAGGCAGAGAGAGAATGAAAGAGTGAGAAGGAAATAAGTAATTTTTACCTACTTTGGGTGTCTGTATTAAGATATGTTTCATTACACCCCTTAAGTAGCTATTTCCCTTATCTCTAATAAAGTGAGCACCAGCTCACCCAGATAAATGTAGACACCTACAATGTAGACATTTGTTTCTGCAGATGCTATGTGGAATTAAAAGCCAGGAACTCCCCTTTCTCCCTTTTAGTAATACAACAAATGTATTATCACAGAAATCATAAAGACATTTGAAGTGTGCTATTAAGTGTCCTCTTAGTCTTCTTTTGTTCTAAATAAACTTTCAGTTGTTCTTTCTGGGTCATTGGCTAGAAGGCAGGTGGGTAACGTACCTTCTTTAGATGACGAAAAGTTATTTCTCTGGTTCTAAGCAGCTCAATCTGGAGCTTTTTTGTGGTCAATGGGGAGGAGGAAAAAACAGTCTAAAAGTAGTAGGATGAAGCATAGGTCTGGAAAAGCCTCAGGCTGTAAAGGGAGCCATGATAATTGGTTTCGACCAGATGCTTAACATTTACTCAGTTTTCTGTGGTAATGTGGGAGGCAGTCAACATGAACCAACTCTACAGGGGAAAACCTGGATATATCAATTGCAGGATGACTGTTAACTATAAAAGTAAAGTTGTAATCCAATGTCACCTTCGCATGTAGCATGCATTTCCAGAAAAGAGAAGAGCTAATGCCATCTTACATGATATTGGTGAGAACTTACTTGAAATTCTGTTACAGCTCTAGTTATTTGTCATTAAGTGAGCTGAAATTAAGCCCCAAAAGAAGAGATTCAGGCAAACAGACAGTCTGCAATATCAGAGAAAACCAAAGAGCCCACTTGATTAGGAAAAGCAAAAGCTGAAAAAGATTATGATTGCTCTCTACAAACATCAGAAGGGTTAAAAAATTGTAAGAGCTGCTTGAGCTACCAGATATTTTTATCACAAGAACAAGATATATACACTATACTAATACATTTAGTGAAGAAATCAGTTTCTAAGCTTTAAAACTGGAAAGATCAAGCAGCAGCCTTCCAAGTGAATGAAGAAGGACATAAAAACTTTACAAATAGAGGGCAAAACATTTATGGAAGCGATTATGTGATAAACTACCTACAATTCTAGGAAAAGTCCTCAATGACCCAAACATTCCCTGTGTTCCTAAACAGACAAATGATCAGTGATTGAAAAGGTAAAAAATGTCAGTCACAATAAATGTTTTGGAAGCAGCCATCATGTTTCTTCCACAGATTGTAGAAGCTGAGTGTTCATGAGGAAATCAGCTCATAAATGGGAAAGGAGAGAGGAGAAAAAAAAAAAAGTATAAAGAACCAGGAAGGAAAAGTGAAATGAAAGCAAACAGTAGAATATGAAGGCAGGGAGACAAAACATGAGATAAGGGAAAGGCCACCCAAAAATGTAGAAAATTTAATGGACAGGCAAAAATCACCAGAAATATGAATGACCATCCAAACCTAGTATTTAATAATGGTCATCAAGATAGTGTTAGGGCACTCATAGGTTTTAATGGCCCTGACCAGCCTCCCTTGAAGCCTCTTCTACCACCTGCCCATGGCCCCAGGAGCCCATTTTGGCTCAGCCTATTTCATTTCAGTGTACCTGCCTCTAGTCTTTTTTTTTGCCCTGCTTCCTGGATCGGCCTTGTACCATCCTTTATGTAATCAATAAGCATAAGGATGGGTACTTTTGAAACACAACAACAATCCAGACCATTTTGACATAATATTGACCATGAAGTGTCATAAACAAAGCTTAAATCTTTAGAGCATACAGAATCACAGAATCATTAAGGTTGGAAAAGACCTCTGAGATCAACAAGTCTAACCATCAACCCAACACCACCATGCCCACTAAACCATGTCCTGAAGTACCACGTATACATGTTTTTTGAACACTTCCAGGGATGGTGACTCCACCACCTCCCTGGGCAGCCTGTTCCAATGCTTGACCACTCTCTCAGTAAAGACATTTTTCCTAATATCTAGTCTAAAGATAATTATTAGATTATTCCAGTAGCCTCACATTAACAATCATTGCAGATCTAGCTAGACAGATCAGTTGAACAAATCAGTATAAAAGATTTTTATCCAGCTCTATACAAGTTATTTAATGCTGGTAAGCACCTGTTTTAGGTGTACCTGGAAAGAGTCTAAGAAGAATGTGGCATCTAATGAGCCATGGCATGAAAACTTGTATCTTTCACAAGTTGGTATGAACACTTTAGAGACTGGACTTTTCCACTGAAGTTATTTTTCCTTAGTTTCCCATATTTATTTGCTCTCAATTCATTGTAGTGCCTCCAATGTTGGCTTGTCCCGGAAAGGGTGTTGTATTTTAGATAGTAAGTTGGGCTGCAGTTGTTTATTGAGTTTGTGCTTGGCCCATTGCAAGGAAATAATAAATTCATCTTGCCAGTTCAATAGCATGGGACTACTTCTGGGTATTTAGTGATTTAGTACCTACTTCCTGGTAACTAAAAAACAGTCATGTAAATTAATTATGAAGGTCACAAATCATGTCTTCCATTTGGTCAGTGTTCAAGCTACAAGCAGACGTCCCTACTTGCTTAATATTCAGGCAATTGAAAGAGGTGGTTGTTGTACATAGGAAAAACAAACAATATGGGAAATTCTGTAGGAATTTTCTGATTGTTCTACCTACATTTGTAACTTGTGCCAAGGTTCTACTGATTAGAACTTGTGGATCAGTGTTAACACATATACAAAATGCACAGTTTATGTTGGATTTTAGCCTGTGGTGTGGCTCAGAGTTTACAGCACTCATTGAGTCATTGAAATCAGGTATTTACTATCTCTCTGTCTTGACAAATCCTCATGTAAGTTAGACCAATTATTCCATGCATTGCCACTAAATGGCACCTTGCTGCTGTGCCACTAAGAAGACCACAGCTCAACCTCTGAGAGGCTGATGTTTATATAAATGATCAAAGTACCACACATAGCAGGGGGTCTTCTCCCTGGAGCCTGTTTCCTACAGTCTCAGTCTACAGACAACCTCTCCAATCTGGCTGCTATGGATGGTTTGTTGTCCAGAAATAGCACTGGGAGCTATATTAGCTGGAGAGATTGAAGGTAACACATCTTTTCATTGAGGAATATTCCCTAACCACCCTCTTTGGCTCTTCATGCATGCATTGCAATTATTGCGGCAAACTTAGCGTTATGTAGCTCCCTTAAGATTTCTGTACCGTTTGTGTACTCTGCAAGATTTAGTGGCGAGAGGAGTACTTAACCTTCTCAATAGGAGGGCACGGTGAAGTGGAAGAGATGGGAACAGGCCCTCTTGCTGAAACAGAAAGCGTGCCGATTTTCCTGTAGTCATCACTCTGGTGATGTGGCCTTTCCTTACAGCAAATGGAGCTCACAGGACCTTTGCAGGAATAACACAGCACTGTACTGAGCAAAACTGTAACTGTAAAAGCCCATCGGGGCAAAAAAAAAAAAAAAAAGAGGATTTATAAAGCTGAAGGGGATTTATCTAGTTTTCAGCAAACAGAAATGGAAAACGTACTCAACATTTACAGATAGTGGAATAGACACCTTAAAACTCAGAAACACAGAAAATTGGTAAAAACTTAATACAAGGAACAGAAGTTCCTGGGCTGCAAAACAGGGAGTGTAAATGAAGTTGTCACAGACAAGGCAAAGAGATGAATACACTTACTGTTGCAGTTACATCACCTAATGTCATAGCGCTCTCAAATCACTATTTAACAAAAGCACTTTTTTTTGCCTTTATTCCTCACAGGGCTGAGGCACCTAAGTTGATCATTTAAATTATTAAAGCGGCACATGTAATCTGTGCATAAGCCCAGAAAATACCTTGTATATGTCTAGAAAATACTTTCTATGATGTGGCATTTAGAAGCAAGGGAAGCAAGGGAGGAGGGGGTCAGGGGGAAAGCCATTGTGTAAATGAAACTGTTAGGGAAGAAAAGAATTGGTAGGAAAAAATCATATTACTTGCTAGGAAGGGTGAAACTAATGAGGGAAACCAGCATGTTACAGAACGTGCAGATTCACAGGTGATCAGGACTTTCACCCAGAGCCAAAAGTCTACTTAAATTTTATCTCAACTGATAGATGAACATAGGAGGGGTTGCTAGAAACAGTTTCGAAGACTCCTTTGTCCATAATGTGATCTTCAGGTAAAAGGTAATCCAGAAGCATACATAACTTCCTTGACACTGGGAAACAACCTTCCAAAGCCTATGCTGCCAAAAACTCTATAGCTAACACAGATAATAAATCCTGTAAACAACATTGAAAAATAATTATTTTTAGGCGCAACTGTCCAGATTTCTTTTTTAACAGCATCCCCACTACTGAGCTTCTACAAAAGCCTTCCCTTTGGTAGAATACTTTCTGTTTCCATTTAAATCTTTTTCCTATGTTTTGGGAATGTTTTGTTTTGATTAACATGAACGTAACAAGAATACACTGAAGGCAGCAAATCTAAATCAAGTGATGTTGTAGAGTGTCTGCAACCCAAGAGAAACTTGGAGATCACTCAGATTGACGTCGCTTGTTTTCGCTGATGACAGTAAGGTAAGCTGTATCACGAAAGGTCAGTGAGGAACAAAAATTTTCCTCAATGTCCCCGTCAAGTCCCCTTCCCTAGTGCTCTTCTGGCAAGATGCAAAGAGTAGAGTGAACACAAATACAGGTGTATTCGCAGCTCCAGACTGGATTTTAAAACCTAGAGGGAGTCCTCCGTAAAACTCAACTGAGATGATACGTTGCCATGTCTGAATTCATCCCCTTGTGCTTTCTCAGAAGCTTAATATCTGCTTGTCTTTAAAGCAAGACTTAAGTAAGGGACTTCACACTGACAGCAACAGCATCTCTCTGAGAGCCACCTCAGGTGCCCAGATATGATTAAGCGCAGAGGACTGATGGGGAGCAAGAGAAATGCTTACATTAAGAGAAGAAAGACAATAGACATATGTGATTTAGCACTACCGTATTTTGCAAGTAGCATCCAATACTTAAAGCATTCATCTCCTCTATACTGCTTCTTATTGCTTTCTCAGCATAATAGCTAGAGCTTTAAGGTGTATGTAAAGTATCCACCTTCCCTCTGACAGTCCATTTCTTATCACAAGAGCAGTACAAACTGGCCCTTGTGTAAGGGAGAACGAACCCCGTTATCTCTTGTAAACAGCTTTCCTGCAACTTTGGGATACACCTCAACCAAAAGCGTCTGCTTCTGCATTTTTTTCCTTCTTTGCAATGCTCATGCAATAAAAGCAGAACATGAAAGAGTGAAGTTTTTAAGCCCACCATGCTCCTCTTCAACATGGTTTGCTTTAGCCAAACGCAGCTTAGCTGGATGTAATTCTCTGGCCTATTTTATTTAGAGGGAAGAACAAAAAGACTGAGTAATTCCTCCTAGTCTTAACCTCTACCAGTTTTTTGTGTACTGGAGAGTGGAAAAGCGTTGTATAGTAATCAAGCAAGGCCCTCCATAGAGAAGAAATCTGTGTGATTTCAAATGGAAAAATAAAACACAGTTCCTTCAGCAAGAAACCCTGTAATAACAAGGTAAACTAAACCATCATCTATCTATTAAACTGTGATTGCTATTTGTCCATTGTGTTTCCTCCCTCTTCTGATGGACATTTAGTGTTCCCTGTAATAATTTTTCAGCAGTGCATTAGTGACTTTATTTTCCCCGCATTTGAAAGAAATCAAGTAAGAGGCTGGTGGGGGTGATAAGGATCCAGTCAAGACTGGATGGTCAAAAGCTTATGGGTAAGAATCAGGGACCAAGGCAACAAAGGGAACCTTGTGGCTGGTGTCTACTACAGGCAACCAGATCAAGGAGAGTCTATTGACGAAGCCTTCTCACTCCAGCTACAGAAGGCATCGCGCTCGCAGGCTCTCGTCCTGCTGGGGGACTTCAACCACCCCAACAGCAGCTGGAAAAGTAACACAGTGAGCTGTAGGCAATCCAGGAGACTCCTCGAGCACATGGAGGATAACTTCCTGTGCCAGGTAATAGCCCTACCAGAGGGAACGCCATACCAGACCTGTAGGTCACGAATGCATGTGAGCTAATTGGTGACATCAAGATTGGAGGCAGCCTGGGCTGCAGTGATCATGTGCTGGTGGAGTTCGCAGTCCTAAGGGATATGAGGCAGGCAAAGAGTAAAGTCAGGACCCTGAATTTTAGGAAAGCAAATGTCCAGCTCCTCAGGGAGTTAATCAATAGGACCCCCCCCAGGAATCTGCCCTCAGGGACAAGGGAACAGAACAGAGCTGGCAGATCTTTAAGGATGCTTCGCATAATGCACAAGAGCTCTTGATCCCCAGGGTGTAAGTAATCAGGAAAGGAAGGCAAGAGGCCTTCTAGCACAGCTGAGTTGAGACTTGCTGGGCAAATGAAAGGGCAAGAAGGAAATGCACAGACAGTGGAAGCAGCAGCAGGGATCCTCGGACGAGTACCTCATCCCTGGTTGTGTAGGGATGAGGTCAGGAGGGCCAAGGCAGGCTGGAGCTAAACTTGGCAAGGGCTGCAAAGAATAATACAGGTATGTCAGCTAGGAAAGGAAGGTCAAAGAAAGCGTACCCCCCTTGATGAGCAAGACTGGAAAACTGGCAAAAAAGGATGTGGAGAAAGATGAGGTACTCGGCAACTTCTTTGCCTCAGTCTTCACTGGCATTCTTCGCTTCTCTTCCCAGACTTCTTGAGGGGATGGCCGGCAAGTTGGGAACTGGGGGAGCAAAGTCCCTCCCACTGTAAGTGAAGGTCAGGTTTGAGACCACCTGAGGAACCTGAAGATGCACAAGTCTATGGGACCTGATGAGATGCATCCCAGAGTCCTGAGGGAATTGGCTGATGTAGTTGCCAAACCACTCTCCATGATATTGGAAAAGTCCTGGCAGTCAGGTGAAGTCCCTGGAAAAAGGGAAACATTACACCTATTTTAAAAAAGGGTAGCAAGGAGGACCCTGGGAACTACAAACCCAACAGCCTCTCAGGACTTAAAAGGGGGCTTGTAAGAAAGATGGGAACAGCCATTTTAGCAGGGCCTGTTGTGATTGGACAAGGAGTAATGGTTTTAAACTAAAAGAAGGTAGATTTCGACTAGATAGAAAGAAGAAATTTTTCATAATGAGGGTGGTAAAACACTGGCACAGGTTGCCCAGAGAGGTGGTAGAGGCCTCATCCCTGGAAACATTCCAGGTCAGGTTGGACAGGGCTCTGAGCAACCTGCTCTAGTTGAAAATGTCCCTGATCATTGTAGGGGGATTAGACTAGAGACCTTAAAAGGTCCCTTTCAACCCAAAGATTCTATAATTCTATGATTCTGAGACAATCTTATTGTTGCTACCCAAAGAGTCAGAAAACACACTTACTGCTACTTCCCTCCTCAAGGTGAAGGAGGCTATTTAAGGACTGCATGGACAAACTGCACTTACTTAGCTGAGCTTTCAACTTGAGGTGAGGTAGGTGTCTGCTGACTCAAAGTGTCAAAGTTAGTGTTTAATGAAAAAACTCTTCTACCGTGACACCACAGAAATGGGATAAATGTCAATGTTCTAAAAAAACTTAGCTCAAAGTTCAAGAGTTCTAACAAACATTTCTGGCTGGCAGCCGGTCACAAGCGGTGTTC